>NC_072740.1:127676670-127883892 GCF_026930045.1 Uloborus diversus
CTTTCCTAATAACTCTTCTGCAAGCATGCGCTGAAACGTTTAGACACAACCTAAAAGATTGATCTCATTATCCTTATATAATTGCAATTGTTTTTAATTCTACACTGTTATAAAGAAAAGTATTAACTCTTAGGGCTGCCCATAAATAATGCTACTTTTCCTCCCATTTTTGACTCCTTCTTCTTCTTGCTACAAAGCGACACACTTCGCCTTACCCCTTCTTACCCTTTAGCAACATCTCAAACTTTTTTCATTAATATATCCATGTAAAAATATGTGATGTTATACTTCTTGTAACCCTCTTCCTCCCCCTTGTCACAAACTTTCACAATTTCACAAAAGCAACTCCCCTCTCATTGCATAATATCATTTCTGGACAGCCCCTTAACAACTTTAATTAGAAGTTCTGTTTGGTAATGTGAAAGTTTTTATTACATCATTGAGCTAAATTTGTAAACATTAGACAGTCAAAAAAAAAAAAGTTTCTTTACCTCTCCTTTCAATTTTGTTGACCATTTGATATATGAAATTACAGGTGTTATAAAGGAAAGAGCAGCAAACTCATGACTGGAAGGCGATTGATTATCAAATTTAAAACCATGTAGAATAAGATTGGTATCTAAAAGCAAAACCAAATAATATAAGATATTATAACAAAAAACTATCAAGGCATACTGCTGTATTATTTACATTTCATAACTATACAAGAAGTTAAACTTATTATTAATACTACAGCAGCTGTCACCATCCATTAATTTACAGATAATTTTTGCTTTGGAAATTTATAACTAAATGAGACATTTATTTTTGTAAGAATAGCTTTCTAATCTTCTGTCACTATACTTGTATTTATTTATTTATTCATTTAGTTATATTTACTTATTTATATTGTTATTATTATTTTTCAAAGAATAAGTATATGGTACATCAAGGTTAGAGAGGAAAAATGAAGTTTGAATATTCTATGAGTTTTATATATATGTGATAATTTTTCAACAAACAAATTATTTTTTTTGATGAATTATTTCTAAATGAAATCTTATGAGCTTTGAATATCAAACTCTTTTGGGAATAATGAACTTCTAGCTGCATCTAGTTCGGGAAAATTACAGAATACTGCAAAAAATGGGACTGGGGCAGTAATGAGAAAAAAACCTTTTTAAGTTTGTACAATAAGCTTATCTCATACCCTAACACATCAAAACTGATGTAGATTACATGCAAATACCAAATTGCTCATTTTGACCTCCAGAGACCATTTTCATCCTTGTTAAGAATCGTCAGTCTAGAATAGCTGTAATGAAGATGAAGGTAGTAAACCTCTAAATAAAGCTGATATTACCATTCAACTGGCAGCTATTAATTTAGCTCACCAGAGAGGATCTGCAAACAAGGGCGCCCATATACAAAATTTTAAAGGGGGGGGGCTCAGATATTTTCCCCATGGTTTACAGGATATTTTCCCCTATAGAAACCAATTTCAGTGCAGATTAGAGTTATTTAAGTTAGACATTTTTAATAAATTATTCATTAATGGCTGGATAAGAAATGTTTTTACATTTTTGCAAAGAAAAAAATACTGAAAGCAAGGAAGTTCTAATTTCTTGAGCCCCCCAATTGCCACTCTATATGGCAGCAATATGCCCTTGTCTGCAAATTTGGTACAGCTCACTTCCTGAAATGCAGATAAATGCTTGGGTAGAACACTGAGACTTACAGCTATTTAACTGGAACAAGGAACAAAAACAAATACCAAACAGTTGTTGTGGCATCCAGAGATGGCTGTTTCACCCTTATGAGGGTTCATCAGTACCGAACCACCATAACAAAGCAAGTTGAAACAAACCGATCATTAAAGTAGAAATTATCCACTTTGGTATGCTTTTACATTATTTGATTCTTTTGGCAACAAAAATGCTTCAATATCATACTAAACAGCATTTTTATTCCTGAAAAGTTTAAAACTGGTTGATAAATTTCCAACCAGATATGTTGTAAGGGAAAATATTGTTAAAAAAGAAATGACATACAAAAATTACTTCAAATATATGCATGTGCACATATACAGCCAAAGATATTTTTGACCTTTTTTTTAAAAAAAATCTTTAATGTACAAACTACCAAAATTTCATGAAATATGTTCGATATAAAGTAGGGGGAAAATGTATACAGGAAAACTCAAAATAAGTCTGACAGCGTTTTAGCATATGTGTTATGGTACTTTACATATCCCAGTAATGGCAACTTCAATGACAGGGACATGGTAGTCAAGTCCTGTTCAAGCCTTCTTTTATGTATGCAAATACACAGTATTTGACCCAAAATTTAGAATTCTCAGGACCATGGCTTGTTCATATTTTAGAATAATTTAAATTTTAGATCAAAATCAAGTAACAAAAATTAATCTATGGTACAATATTTGGCAACATTTTACCAAGTTAAACAGATATTTGTGCAAAGTTGCATTATTTTCTTTATCAACTTCAGTGAAAGCAAAGCAGAAAAACAATATTTTTGTGTTTCAGCAAAGAAAAAACAATACGCTATTGATGATAGTCGCAAATCTAAACAAAGAAAAAGAAAAGTTTTTATAAACAGTAAGCATAATTTAATGCAATGAAAGATTGCATTTGCTTATAAGAACAGGAGTTGTGACCTTCAGAAGGACAAGAAAGGTTTGCTGTTTGCTTTACCCACCCAATTGCAGTAACAGCATGATGCTGCAACAATTCTCACTGATTTTTAAGAAAGTCTGCACACCATTTCTTGGTTAAGAGAAAAAAAAAACTGAGAATTTTCAAAAAACCTTAAGATTTCTACAAAAGCAAGTTTGTAACCTATTACCATATTTTTTACAGACAGCAGAAAATTAAACATTAATGTTATAAAAATATCAACCATAAAACTGAAGCAAAAAAAAATTTATGAATAGGAATATATGAAACATAATAAGACACACAAATCAGACTGCAAACAAAAACATACCTGATTTCTCAAAGTAATTGTAAGCAATTACTTTAATTTGTTCAGATGTCACTTTAACTTGCACTACAGGTGTAATACAAGGATCAAAGCATGAATCAATACACATGCATGCAGCCAATGCTAATGGAGACAAGCAAGGATTTTCTTTTCCAAAAGCTCCATCATCATCTCTTAAGAGAATAAAAGAAAAACAAACCATAAACATTAAAGAGTAATTTAAAAATATAAGTAAAAAGACTTTTACCATACTAGGGTGGAGCTTGAATGCTATGAAAAAAAATTCTCAGTTTTACATGTCTCACCCTTTTTTTTGGGTCTATTCACTATTAAAATGATACATGAGAAGTTTGAACAATGCACTAAAATATTTAGAAGTAGCTCAATGACCTCAAAGTTAAGAAAAAAAAATACAGCAAAAATTACCAATGTCTTAAAACTTTACAAATGCATGTAAAACTATTGCATTAATTTCCGAATTTTCAACATTATTGTACACGTTGACTTAACTCTTGAAATTAAGAGTGTATCATCATTGCAAAAATCAAGACTTTTGTATATGCTTGCTCGGTACTTTGACTTTCAATAGCTTGTATCAGGCTTTACTGTTTGTTACTCACCATGGGTTAACCCACTGTCTGCTATAAGAGCAATTTCACACTTGGTATTATCATTTACTACTTGTAGCATAATTATTTCTTTTATCTGTTTAAATCCATTATTTTCTACTTTTTACAGCAGGATTTTCATTTTACATAGCATTCACCAACACTATCAGTTTTTTGGTTCATATACTAACAGTTATCAAAAGAAGTTCAACAAACAAGTCCTGATAAATATTGCAAGTGAATTAAAAAAATTACTTGATTTTGATTCTAAAATACTGAATTATTGATGACTATCCAAGTAACGATTTCAAAAAGAGGTGATTGTGAGAAACCCTGGAAGCTTGCAACATAGATATCTAAGCTTTCAAATCAATACAAACCATGAAAATGGGCATATTGAGTGGTCCTTCTCATTATGACAACAATTTAAATTGAGCTTTAGACTTCCAGATCTAGAGAAAATATAATTAAGACACCCAACAGATATGTTGGATTGCTACCTGTGACATAAATCTAACTGTCCTTGCTGGACCAGCAAAAAAAGATTACTATGAGTTCCAGAAATTCATTACAATATCTCTCACCTTTGGTTTATTTTGTTAGGTATGTTTGCATTGTTGATTATCTTCATCCTTATACCTTCTACTAGCTTTGCAAAAACCTTCACTGAAGTTTCTGGTTCACGATTTTGTGTATCAAGAAAATTACAATATTCTTGAAAATAATTAAACAACATAATCTTCAGGAGAGAATGAAATTTCCACGCAAGCTTCAAAGTTTTAATTATCTACTCCATAATTTGATGTTTGCTAGCACATGGTAAAAGTTTATTTAGCTTGTTGGACCAGTGTTTGGACTGGTGTTTTCAAAGCAAATTGCTCAAATACTGTCCTATCAACATTCTTAGCTTTTAGTGACTGCAAATACAGCCACAGCCTGAGCTTTATCTGTTAAAGGTTAATTGAAGTTCAACTGTATGATAATGTTTCCTTTGTTTAAACTTTAAAATGTTTACTTTACCAGTTTGACAGCGCTTCGTTCGAGGTGTCGGTCAGTAGCATGTAATGTTCACTACTATGGAGCAAACTCTTTATGACATAACAGTCGTTCAAGGTAACTTAGATCTTCATTTTCTCGTCTATAAACTGCTCCTATTTTAATAATTGTAGGGTAGACCGGGGCACGTTCACACAGTGCCCTTTTTTTCAAATCGAGTTATACACTCCTGTTTGTGAAAATTACAATACCACGAAGGACTTATGCGAGTGAGCTGAAAATTGCAGGAAATGTAAAGTAGGGCATGATATGCAAATGACTAGAATTGCAGACCGGTAGCACATGCGTATGCTGAGCAGCGCCCTCTGAACGGCGGATCGAATCGAATATAAATAAACGGCTGTAGCGAGGCGTGTATGATTATTGGTAATTATATGCCAGAGCAAACGTTAACTGAATCTTTACAATGCCTCTTCGACGAAAGAAAGCGAAATTTGAGCAAATTTCAGTGTTTGAACGGGGCATAATTGTCGGCCTTTGTGAAGCTGGATTGTCTTATCGTGCAGTAGCCGCTCGTGTGCAGCGTAACAGCAGCACAATCATGCGTGTTTGGAAGCAGTGGAAGGACGAGGGTCGGACAGCTTGGAAATCTGGGAGTGGACCCTGAAATGTGACTTCAGCTAGCGATGACAGACACCTGGTGCGTATAGCGCTGACGGACCGCACAGATTCTTCTAGACAATTCGCAGCAGTGTTCAACAGCTACAGGTGTTTCATTGTGTGTTTCATCAATTTGGAGACGCCTGCTGCAGCGTGGGCTGCTCACAAGGATTCCTTTATACAGGATTCCTCTCACGCAAAACCATTGGCGCCACCTGCAGCTACTATGGGCCAATGTGCATAGAAGCTAGCGTGCTGATTGGCAGCAGGTCCTCTATTCTGACGAATCCCGCTTCAATTTGTGGCACCATAATGGCCGAATTTGTGTCAGGCGCTATGCCGGTGAAAGGCATGTTCCGGAGTGCATTATCGAACGCCCGGAATTATCATCTGGGGTGCCATAGCATATAATGGACGATGACAATTGCTACCAATTGTGGGCAATTTGAACATTACCCGATACATAAACTAATTTTTACAGCCTTAAGCTATTCCTTTCCTGCAAGGATTGCCAGGGGCTGTATTCCATCAGGATAATGCCCGTCCACATGTCGCCAGGACTGTTAAATCCTACCTTTATTCGCAGCAGGTACAGCTTCTTCTTTGGCCTGCATATTCCTTGGATATGTCACCGACTGAACATGTGTGTCCTGTTGCTTCGACAAACGAACTTTAGTTGCGCGTACCAACAATATGGAATACGCTTCCGCAGGCAGATATTCAAACTTTGGTTCACTCCATGCTGAGTCGTTGTAGCAGCTCTTGTTGTGGCACACAAAATACTAATTTCTATCTCTTTTTATTGTTTGTTTGGTTTGAAAATATAATCATTTATTTGTACCATTACCACTCAACTGTGTATTAAATTTGATTCAACTATGATGCTTCCTTCATGGTGCTGCAATTTTCTCAAACAGGAGTGTATTTGGTACGAATTCCATAAACGGAATTAGAGCAAAGGCTAGCAGATAACATTGATGGGAATCCTAAAGGTTCTTTGCTTAGGCTAATTCTGGGAAAGCTTGAAATAGCCCAATTGGGCCATTGGTTGATGAGACGGGAAATTTAATCCAAAACGATAGGGGTATTGCTAATGTTTCTAACTTTTTTTCCAGTGTGTTTAACGATAACTATCTCAATAGTTGCTAACACAAGTTATTATGCAGCTTGAGGATTTTGTGTTTTCCAGAGAGGAGGTTCAAGTTCATTTGAAAAAATTAAAGCAACTAAAGCTCCGAGAACGATAATATTTGACCAAAAATTTTAGTTGAACGTGCAGAAGAATTAGTGGATGTTATTTTAAATATTTTCAATGCTTCTTATAACTCAGGGATGGTGCCAGAGTACAGGAAGCTGACTAACATAATGCTGCTCTTAAAAAAAATGTCTAAAGGTAATGCCGGGAATTATACACCTATTAGTCTGACTTCAGTGGTTTGTAAGATTTTTGAAAATTTGATCAAAATTAGGATTATGAATTTCTTAGACTATTAGTCTGTTGAATAGCTTGCAGTATGGTTTCAGAATAGCTAAATTATGTGCTACTAATTTATTGCATTTCTATGGCAAGGTTACCTTGGCTTTAGATAACAAAAAGTGTGTGGATGTTGATTATATTCATTTTCAAAATGATTTTGATGAGGTACCGCATGTTGCTCTTCTCAGGAAACTAGCTGATATAAGAATAGGAGGTAAAACTTTACTTTGGGTTAGGAATTGGCTGACTGCAAAAAAACAAAGATTAGTTGTGAATGGAAATCATTCTAAATAGAGTGAGGTTTTAAGCGGGGTTCCTCAGGCATCAGTTTTAGGGCTTCTTTTATTTATTATTTTTATGAATGACACCAATGAAAATACTTCTTGAAGCATGAATTATTTTGCTGATGAGATGATGTAAAAGTTATGGGAATTGCAGAAAATGAAGAACAAGTAAAACAGCTTTAGGAAGATTTGAATCATATTACTAAGTGGGCGGATAGGTGGGGTATGGCAGTTAATGTAGGGAAATGTCAAGTGCTGCACTTAGGTCATGGAAATAAGCGTATTAGTTATCGTTTACAGGGTTCAGTCATTATTAAGGAAGAAATTGCTATTGATCTGGGTATCTTAATAAATCAGGATTTCAAGTTTATTCAACAGTGTAGCATTGCAAGTACCAAAGCCAACAGAATTGTTGGGTATATCAATAGATCTATTTCAAACAAATCTAAGAAGTTTCTTCTGCCTTTATATAGGAGTTTTGTCGACCCCATTTGGAGTATGCTGTTCAGTTTTGGTCGCCTTATCAGAAGAAAGATATTTCTGTATTGGAAAGGTTCAAAGAAGGGTAACTAGACTAGTAAGTGGACTTTCAAATTTGGACTATGATACCAGACTTAATAGGCTTAATATGTATAGCCTGGAGCAAAGGAGAGTCAGAGGGGACATGACTCAGTTGTTTAAATTTATTAAAACAAAAGATGTTAATGGATTAAATTTTAGCAAGGAAAGCAGGACAAGGGGTAGTTGTTTTATGCTATTTAAATCTGTCTGGAAGTCAGGAAAAACTACTACTTTAGTACGGTCGAGGGCACTTGGAATAGCTTAACGGAAGAGGTGGTACTGAGCAAGGGGGTGGAAAGCATTAAGAGGGCTTTCTATCTTCATTGGGGACTAATAAATTAACTAGGACCAGCCTAGCTGGGCCTAGAGCCTGTTGCTGGTCATCACATTTGTATTGTATTTTCAAATTAATATCATAAATGAATTTTCATAAAGCATTAAAGAATGAAATTATACCCTTTAAAAGGGCTGGCTTCAAAAGGAAAAAAAAGTAATGGCTTACATATATGTAGGACGATCTAACAGGACTCTCCATCTGTCAGAAACACCCAAAGAATCTGAAGTTAGGCTTGGTAGATCTAAAGCAAATGCATTGGTTTCTGACAGCATAAAATCACATAAATTTATATATTCCTGTGAAGTAGAATTCCAATACTGCAAATAGCATGTAATTATCTAAAGAAATAGAGAGGAAAATTATAGATTTTAAGTTTCAGACCTATAAATTTTACTAATGAACAAAATGTTAGACAATTATACATATTGCATTGTGCAACAAAAGTGGCACTACTAAAAAAAAGTGCTGGAAAAAACCAAGGTATTACACAAAACTACTTTTAGCAGATTTATTCTCTAATACTACAGTATGCACAACCCTGTTGACTGGTTAATTTCTCTAGTGTAAATTAAGTTCGAATTTTCTATTCTAAATTATGAAATTTGAATGCTGTGTTTATTGGTTGTATTGTTTATAAGTCACTCTACACCAGTTTTGTAAACAAACTTTGTGCAAGATTTGTGGCAAGAAAAAACATTAAATTTCGATTTTAAATAAATAATGTATACATTTTTTTAAAAACTGAGTTGTCTCACTTCTGTTGTTAAGGTGCAATATCTCATTTATATTTCCTTAAATAAGAATACTATGCAATTCTAATAAATGAATATCATAATTCAGAAACCAAAATATATGATAAAACCAATACTATTAAAATCTGTGTATGTCAGTCTCTGTTATCCTATCTCTTCCAGACTAAATGTCTACCAGATTAATACTTAAAGTTGGATACAGAACATCCAGGGAAGCCATTCCGCCCTGTCTCACCGATCTAAACCTAAAAGTCAAGGACATTCGGGTGTAAAAGCATTGAAACCACCAATTGTCACCTACTACAGGCAGCATTGAGCCACTTCAGATGACAACGAGGGTTTGGTGAGTGAAAAAAGCAGGAGCCCTTAGTCAATAAATTAAAAATTTAATGTTTGCTTAATACTTTCAAAATTTATATCCTTCAAAGATTGAATGTGAAATTAATTATAAGCTTCAGAATGAAACTTGCAGTTCAGTAAATTATCTGTTTTAAGATGAAAAGAAGTCATTTTTGCAAAAAACATTTTAGTAATCTGAAATTTCGGGTAATTAAACATTGTTATTTCTTATTTTATTTTTCAAGCATAAATGTTTTTATTCAACTTTATGAAAAGAAGTATTTTATAGATTTTTCTACATATTTTTTCAAAAAAATTTTATTTAAAAAAACAACACTTTTAATTTAAGATAAATAAAACAATCATTTAATTTGGAAAATCATATAAAAATTTAAAGTCTCAGATTAGAAATTGTTGAGGAGGAGAAAATATCAGATTGAAAATATTTCTTTGATCACCAAATTTAGTCACATATAAAAATGCATAAATAAAATTCAACACCATTATTTGCGAATCATATAATTCAAAATTTTTTCAATAACTATTGCTGATTCGAAATTAATATATAGTTTTTTATAGCAATGATATGGCACACCCATTAATTTGTCAAAGCCTCTATTGTCATTTTCTGTACAAAATGTTTGGTTTAAAATAGTTACTTCTTGCTCATTTACTCTGTCATTTATCTACCAGAAATAATACATTTCATTCTTAATATGCATGCCCTTCAATAAACCCATAGCTTGTCTCATTCCATGATGAAGGAATCAATAAGGTGAATGGGTGAAGTACTTTGGATGCATATATCAGGACTGCAACCAGGGGAATTTACGTTGAAACACCCTAGATCCTCTATTTTTCAAAGCCATATTGATGTTCCAGGTGTGTCAAGTTACATACATGAAAGAGCTGTTATGAATCAGCTCCCCCCTCCCAACACACACACACACACACAGAGAGAGAGAAAAAAATTTTTGTGCCACAGGTGTACACAACTAACATGGTCACAAGAAATATAAAAACCATTCCATCATTCCTAGCAAAGAACTGAAGATACATCCAAGCCAAAGTGTAAGGGACTGTGCTGATCAATGATGGCTACATCTGGGTTATATGAAGCAGTGAGAAGCAAAGAGATGTAAGTGCCAAAATCAAAATTTCGAGATTACTATTGTCAATGTTAGGAGAACCTCTTTGTTACGAGGCAATAAATGGAACTAGTAGCTCTTGTAGCACTCTTGCTAATTTTTTCTTAAATCTTGCTACACAGCAAGATTTAGAAAAAATTCAATGAAAGCCCACCTAGGATCTGAACTTAAAATGCATTTTACTCAAAACTTTAAAAAGCCCACTTATATCCCTTTGCTTCTCACTGTCTCACATGATGTCTCAAGCAGTTCCTCTGAGGAACCAAAAAAAACCTTGTTTAGTTTTGGTAGGTAAGGGAGACCCTGGAGTGTAGTGTATTTAGCCTAGTATCTTCACAGGAAGGCAATGTTGGCATTACCTTTTTAATTTCTATCACTTCTCAGATCACTTATGGTTCAAAACTAATTTTGAAAATGAAGAGGCAAGGAAAAAAGTATGAACAGAATGATTGAGTTCTGCTAAAGGTATCCTACCAGTCAGTAAATCAATTCTTAAAGAGTTGGATCCATGTACAAAGGAACAATCCAGTAACCTTGCTTTTGTAGAAAGAGGGAGTATAATGTCACAACCAACCAATTCCTACTACTTTAGGAAGTAAGAATGCAATCCCTCAGCACATATTGACTCAGCTACTGGGGGAAATGAGGGGGAAACATTGACAGAAATAAAAACAGTGTTGTTGAATGAAACTTGAATTACTGCAAAGCTACTTACTTGAAACTCAGAGCTTGAATTTCCATCATCACACTGAAATGGGACAGGAGAGACTTCCACCTTTGTTAATGCTCTTGGTTCAGGATAACACCAGGTCATAGATGCACGATGATTTTTAGATGCTGGACAAAACACTATTTCATTGGGCTTTGGTTCAATATCTTGGTCATCTAACATAATCAAATAAATTATTACATTTAAAAAAAGGAAAAATGCAATTTCTTTGGACTAGACTAAAAAAAGGAAAGCATAATTACAAGTGTGAAAAAGTTTCTTCAAATTGTTAACACAGTGCAAAAATAAGAAAAAAAAAATTATGTAAAGGAGTTAAGTTTCAATATCTCTTTGATAACTTCAGTCTTGTATATGTTGATTATAAATATAAAAATAAACAATGTTTGCAATAGACAAAAAGGACTCATTTTATTTAAAGAGTTAGAAAAGTGAAGCACCAAAAAACATGTCCAACAAAACATAAATCAGAATTTCTAATATAATTTCTTTTAAAATGAAGAAACGCATATTCTCAGCAAATCTCCATTAAACTATTTTTCACAGGAGCACATAAAAACTTTTAGGGCATGATATGTTTATAGAGTGTGAAAGTTTTCTCGGTGAGAATCATTGCAATATGCAAGACAAATATGATACTAGGAGCATTCAAGACCATTCACTTTATATGAGAATTAGGCTACAGTATCAATGGATACCAATTTGAACACCTATTTATTTATTATAGACAGGAATGCAGAAGCAGTTCTTACTTGCAATGCATTGATGGTGAATAGTTTCTTTATTGGGGATTGATAAATTAACCAGGACCAGTCTAGCTGGGCCCAGAGCCTGTGCTGGCGGTCACATTTGTATTTGTTAGCAAAGAAATTTTCAGATTCATATTGTGTTAATATGCAAACGTGAACATTCATGTTCATCTTAAATAAATAAACTCTAAAGCAAAAGAGTCTAAGGATTCAACTGCTAAAATTTTTCAGAATGAATAAAAATAGCCTAAACGTTTTCAGAAATGAACAAATATTATATAACTATTTAATTATTAATTAAAAAAATATTAATTAAAGTTAAAATTAGAAAAAAATATTAACTAAAGTAAAAATAGTTTCAATTATTTAACTTCAACACTAACCTTGAAATTAAGAAAAACTACTATTTCAATTGCGATGTAAATGTTTTGAATAGCTGCGACTACTTACAGTGAGAAACTAGTAAACAAAGTCATTTGTAATCAATTGAGGCCCAAACACCAGTGCAGTAGAGCCCTTAGTTTGTTATTGGTCAACTCTTTTTTACTACCCCAAATATACTATTTATTTTAAGATAGTTTTATCACAACTTTAACCTTTTAGAGGAAGAAATTTTTTAGTGCATTAAATGTGCATCAACAACAAATGAATAACTTTATATCTTTCTTGTTTACAGGGAATGACTTAATTTTTAGAGAAGCTTTTCAAAATGCAGTATGATTTTATTAAGAAACTCATGATACAAATGCAGTATTGCTACTTAATAATTACTCAAAATTTAAGAAAGAAAATAAAACAAAAACTTCAAATTTCATTTTTACTAAATAATGACTTTTAAATAATAAAAATACTTTTATTTATAATCATTTATATAATAGAATGAGTTGTCATTTAAAGTATGAATATGAGATTTATTAAATTCATAAAGCTAAAATAAAGAGAAAACAATACAACAACGGAAAATGAAAGCAACATTTTATGCAAGTAAGTTGATTACAATCTTAATGTGTTTAAAAAATAAAAGGATTAGTGTCGTAATAGCCAAGAATTAAGAAGAACAATGTAAGTGAAGGTATTTGCTTGGCTTGAACATTAATAACTTCAATTTTAAAACTAAATAAAGAATTTATTAAACATTTTTTACACACTATTTGGTTAAAATTTATCATACATATATCGGAAAGTTTTTTAATTTATGTTACAATACAGACCATAAAAAGAAATATATTTTAATATAAAACATACCACAAGCTTGTATAAACTGGAACATGCCCTTTCTCAGATCATCAGTCCAAATTTTACGTTTTCTTACTTCATTAATTAGATTCTGGTCCTCAATCCCTCCTTCAGCATTGAACATTACAGAATTGAAAACTTCTATTTCTTTCTGAAGGAAAGATGCAGAAAAAGATATCTTGTATTAAAAATTATTCAATATATAGCTTTGTAAAAAAACAATGGAAAATATGGCGCAGTTAATTCATTGTATTATTATCTTAATCTCTGAAGTTACAATTTCTCAAATATGAAGAAATGATTAAGAAATTTCATAGTGGAGATTTGGAGAAGGATAAAACAAAAGTAAGTAAAACAGCAATGCAAGTATTTTAGCTGAGTTACAAAATAAAGAAACACATCTCAAAATAATATAATTTTTTTTTTTTTTTGCATAAACCCACAAGCAGTCGGATATAATTTCTTACTATTCCATTATGATGTTTTCATTACATTCCAAATGTCCTGAAACAATAGTTTAGATTTTAGAGAATACTTAAATATTTAAATAAAAGCAAAAAGATCTAAAATTCAATTGAATTCCTTTATTCAAAGTATATTTGATTAAAAAAACTACTTAAATTGATAGTAACTTTTTGCCAAAATTATTTAACATGAGTAGTTCACATGCTCAAATGATTTTAAAGGCACTACTTTATTTTGAGTCGGACAGTGTCAATGTCATACATGAACTTGGGCTTTTTACAAAACATTGCTGGGAATTTTGCCAGCATTATTCTTATTCAGGTTTGAAGTATTGCAGTTAATACAGCAAAGTCAAAAGTAAAAATCTCTATTTAAATGACAGGACATCTTAAGTTCAACATTTTTAATGGAGAGAATTATAAGATCTTAGATATAAGCATAACTATTTGAATTTGTGGATACAAACTTGTAATTAATGCATTTTTAAAGAATCAAAACATAAAGTATTATTTTGAAAAAAATGCAAGTAGCATAAAAAATGAAAAGTACAAGCAAAAAGAACATGGTTTATAGAAAATGTAATGCTTATGTTATAACACACAGTGCATCAAAAATTATTTCTTACCAAAAATACTTTAAATGTACCAATATTCTTTACCTACAAAAGCTATCAATTTTCATATGATAACCACTCACAAACACTCTCAGAAAAGCAGACATTTCTAGTTTTCTTGGCCAGTGATAGAATAATTTCAATTGTTATTTACTTGTATATTTCAACAATGAAACACATCAGATTGATGAATTCAAAAAAAAAAAAAAAAAAAATTCAGAAGATAGTTTAGACTTACAGCTAACTATTTCTACAGCAGAAAATGAATTCCAGGAGTCAGAAATTGAAACTACATTGCAAAATAACAGAATATAACTGATGGAATTGTCTTTCCATGAGTTGGTCAATGAGGAAGACAAATTGATTGCAACTGGAAGTTTTGCAACTGATACATGAGAGGTTGAAAAATATAAAAGAAATTATAAAAATGATATAGATGCCACAAAATTTTCTCCAACTAAAATAGAACGGTGTAAAATCTCTTTAGAAATACTATTTTTTAATTCAGGAAGCATTGTGATATTTCTCACTTGTATAAACCTAAAAATGACAAATTTTAACATGTAGATCAAAACAAACTTACCTTACAGTATTCAGTTTTGAGAGAAAATGAAATAAAGTTCGGAGTTTAATCACTCAATTTCATTGAGCTCTCCAAAGACATATTATCAAAACATGTATTTCCAGTAAGAAACAAGATCAAATGAATGTGGTGCAGGGAGATTTTATTTTGCTCAAATTATATGATAATCTAAATTCTCAAAATAATTCAGTACCTGATATTGGTCTTGTAAGGCTTCCACCACTGTCTTCAGCTTTAATAAATGATGAATGCTTAAATTTAAAAGCATACTTTCAGCTACAATGCACAGTTGCACATGAAACCAAGAATCTAAACTATACTTAGATTGCATTGAAAAGTTTAATGGGTGTAAAAAATTCCATGTTAGACTGTCAGAGTGCAATTGAAACATTAGGCTAGATGCATTTACTTCCAAGTTTAAACTCTTCCAATTATCTGAAATATATTCAAATAAAGAAACATAAATACATATACTCAAATAAGGAACAATTAATTTTGAAAAAAACAGTAATCATAAAATAATCAATAAGGTTATAGTTACAAAACACTCATCCTTCATGAAATATTTTGTCACCAAAGCATGAAATGATCAGGATTGCCAAAGTTAAAGCCATAATTTATTTACATTGACAACACCTTAGTAAATGTTGTAATATATTATTTACAATTGTTTTGCTCACTCAGCAATTTAAAAAATGACAGCTAGAAATGTTTTTCCTCACAAATACTTTATTCTGTCCAATATATTTTTTCTCTTAACACATACTTCCCTCATGTAACCATTTTCCAACTTTTTGTTAGAATATGCAGCAAGATGATACTGATACATAACTCACTTTCAACTGTGATATTTCCTTGAGATAAACTTTTCACTTTAAGGATGTTAATAAACATTTTAAGGATTCTGCCTTGCGAAACAAGGTCTTGCAAAAATCATCCAGTCTCATTTTTAATGCTAAAGTAGCTCCTTTTAACTTGTTACATGAGACAGTTCTTCAACATCTAATGCCTATAAAGAATGGAGTCATGCGACTCCTCAAGAACTTTCTGCTAAACACATATTACCACTTGTAATTTATATACATGTAAGGGCTGAAGTGCCTGATTTTGAGCAATAACAACTAAAAAAAGAGAAGAAATCACATATTTCCAGCAAAATAAGAAAACTCCTTAATTATTCTTTGTTTAGCAGACATTGTAGACTGAAAACTTTTTAAGTCTGTAAAAAACACTAATAAATACCTTGTAAATAGTGATTTTCCTGTGCTATGATCTGTTTCAGGGAATAAGCCAAACCGAAAATAATTACTAACATAGGTTCAAACAAATAGTATTTCTTCTTATTAATCAAAGAACAAAACTCACATTATTGAAGATTCATACTACATTAAAATTTTATTCTTAGGCGTTTTAAACAATCTCTCAAGCAAAATTTAGTAGCAATAACATAACTCAGTGATGCCACTACAGGGGGGGGAGGCGGTCCACCCCAGGTGTTACCCGCCTGGGGGTGAGACCCTGAGTGGAATTGTAAGTTTTTGAAAGATATGAATCTAAAATGCATTTTCAAGACTACAAATTTTAAAACTTTTTGGGGATAAACCCCTGAACCCCCCATTTTTATCTGTTTTTATGTACATTAGCCGACTTAAAATTTCGTTATAATACAAATGCAGTTGTTTCTGAATTGCATGAATTTCATGTTTACAAATTTTTGTTATTTTGCATCTGTAGGAGGGGGGGGGTGGCATCACAAATCACAGCCCCGGATGTCACCCATGCTAAGTATGCCACTGCATAACTAATTAACATTTTTTGTGAAACATAATAAGCGATAGTTAAAAAAAAAGATACACACGTATTTTCTTACCTTTACAAGATTCTACTTCTGTTTGAGCTTTGAAGCTTCCAATACTTAAAAGAATTTTTGAATCATCATTATCCAATGCTGGTGAAGCTTCGAAGACTACTTGATTGGTGCATAAGGAAATATTTTGAAAGTATGCTAAAATTGGGAACTTGGTTGATTCAGTTTCTAAATTCTTGTTCATTTCAGGAAGATCCGCACTTCTATGCGAAATATTTATTGATGACCATTCACTCCAGAAATGTTTTGCAAATACAACTGTAGAATTTAGCAGCTCTGTTCTTAAGTTACATCTGACAGGTCTTTCTATCGACAGTGCAGCGTTTCCTTGATAATAAATAAAATGCATATATTATCATACATCACAAACTCTGATTGAAGTCATTAATATGAATGAAAATTGTAACACACGCAGAGAGACACCACAAGGTTATTGGATAAATTATCATAACAAACTTTTTTTCACTTGGACTAAGCACAACTTTTAAACAAACCAATTGGATTTAAACCAATAAGGAAAAGTTTAATTAAACCTTCTCGTCAAATTTTGTTGAGAGTCCTTGTAAACATTAACTCAAGAACAGTAAAAATATGCCTTCTCCAGTCAGTTAGTTTTCTGTTAAGAATTCAGGAGAAAAAGAGGTTGACATTTATATTAGATGATTCACTTTACTAACAACAAGCAAACATAATGATATGCATCAACTGGTATGCATTACACTCCCTATAAGAGCATATCAATACACGCCAGGATGCTAATCTAGACTTTTTGTGAATAATTATCTGCATTTGATTTCCATTCACATGCATTGCAATTTTCTGCAATATAATGCTTCCTTTATTTTGCACAAAGAAAATGAAGCAAGTAAAATAAACCTACCTGAGATGATCAAAATATAAAGCTGATTCTTAATTCCATAAGGTGCATAAATAAATTTATAGCTCTACAGGCACCTTCATGTTATGAGTATAGTTTCAAAATGGAAGCAATTGTTTTTAACAGAAAAATTAAGAAGGAATAAGATTTTATGTTATTTCATTGCTCTCTTCTGAGTACTGAACAAGAGCACATGCTAATAAGCAATGGTAGATAAAAGATTATTGTCTGACCTGCAAGTTTCACCCCTACCTAACACTCAATTTCAACTAGTGGCATAGAAATTCAGGATCTCATCTATAAGAAACAGAAAGATACTGCTGCACTATGATAAAAAATTGAAATGTCAGATGCAGCTATTATATGTGATATGCAAAAGACAGTTTGTAAAACAGTTTATCTGCAATGAAATTCTTGATTTTAATGAGAGAGATTTGACCATTTCAAAAGATATCTTATACTTTCTCTGAGATGAAAACTTTCATTTTAGTATCTTAAATTTATAACTTAACAAACTATACAATGAAACTTCAGTAACTCGACACGTGGTTAACTTGACTACCCTGGTAAATAAACATTTATTTTTCTTATGGTTGGCCCAATGTCAGTTTCAATGGGCGAAAACCTCTCTAACATGACGCACACTTGCAGGACCCCTATAAGTCGACATGCAATTGCTATTCTGGTCCAATTTTTGCTACCAACATACTTTCATATTGACCTTTTCTCACAGTTTTACACTGTGGTTTTTTTTATCAGTAAATCCTTTTCTGGAACGCTCTTTCAGGGAATTCCATCTTTTATCCAGGGGATTCAGCCATCACACTCTGTGCAGTTAGTGCAATTCTAAAAGGCTAAGAAAGGATAAAATAAATGTACCCAGGGGAATCCTCAAGAGAAAAAAAGCAACATGACATGTTTTTCAAACAAATATAATATTTTATTTCTAACAGACTTGAATGACAAGAATCTTTCATCTCTTTTCAAAAACTGGATTTATTCCTCATGAGGTAATCAAATAGTATTAGTGACTTAATTATGTACTTTTCAAAAATAAAAAATAAAAATAAAATTTATTTACTGGAATTAATTTTCACAATGTGAATGTTAATCATTAGTAAGTATGTGATGCAGAAACTCTTCAGGAATTAAGATTGTGAAATCTCAGCAAGTTGACATCCTCTTAAGTCGACATGTTTCCATGTTCCCTTAGGGTGTCAAGTTATCGAAGTTCAACTGTATATACAATCAAAAAAAAATTTTTTTTTGGGGGTGGGGAGTTCAAAATTTTATGCTAATAAAACGTTGCCCCTTTTGCCCTACATGTGCAACAATAACATTTATCCACATTAAAATATGTTTATGTGTCCAGCAGGATGCCTATAATTTATAATTATCTTCAAAAAATTGATTTTTTTTTCAAATGAATAATAAAAAATATATATATTTGGAATGAAAAATTTAAAGTAAAAGTGAAAAAAAAATGAATATTTAGAGTATCATGTGACTTAATGTGTGACTTAAATGTGCGTGACTTAAATTTTGCAAGAGAGCAAAAATTTATATTTCACGCTAATTATCGACTAGACAGTTTTTTTTTTTTTTTTTTTTTTTTTTCAGCTTGATATCTTCTTAACATTTTCTTAAAATTGTATAGAAAAAAAAATCAATTTTTTGAAGAAACTTCAAATTTTAGGCCTCTTGCTGGACATCTAATATATTTTTCAATTTTTATAAACACTTTAATGGCACATATAAGGCTATAAGGGCAACGTTTTAGCAACATATTTTCGGATTTCCAAAAAGATTTTTTTTTTTCGATTCGGCCTAGTACACAGTGCTGGTTCACACTTTCAGACACAAGTCCGCACGGGTTGCTGATGTTAAAATCATATGAAACTTTTTTTACGACTGTTTCGACCTGAAAGAAAAAACATAAAAGGGTGTGTGACTTGAAAAATTCACTTTCGTTTTTTTTTTTTTTTTGAGAGGGGGGGGAGACCCTAATATACATTTTTTGGGCTCTTGTGCATTAGTACCTGAATTAAAACTTTTTTAAAAAATAGGTACCTGGTGTGCTCAAGAAGTCTGTAATCCTTATAGTAAAGAAAGCTGGCCTGATACCTGTCTTTACATGAGGCTCACCTGGTCTTGTTTCCAAATAACAAAGCTTAAAATCACCGGGATTCAATACAGAAGATGTATGAGGCTCTAAAAATACATAAAATTGGAGACATATCCCATATAAGGCAGTGAAAAGAATATAAACAAAAATATTACAAAATCAGACAATAAAAATATTTTATGAACAGATATTAAATACCATAACCCTCTGACATCTACGAAAGTAATATTTCATCTTAGTATTACTCCCACAAGTTTGTTTTGTTAGTAGAAAACTGTCAGAGAAAAAAGTAAAAGAAAAAAAAAATAGAAGTACTCAAACTTTCACCCTTTGAACTGTAAAGGAGAATACTTATATTTAGGCTGCCAGACGTCCCAGTTTGACCGGGACAGTCCCGGTTTTCAGGCAAAATCCTGGTGTCCCGACCGGTTTACTTCAGGTCCCCGAAAAAGATAAATTTGATCAGATGACACAAAAAGTCTAAAAATAATTAACTGTGAAGGATAATTTGGATAATTCCTTTGTCATTTGAAACATAGACTTGTAAAACTACTATTGAATCAGCTTGTGAGAATTTTTACAACATTAAAACCAAAAAAGACTTTCTAAAAAAAAACAAGCGAATAAAAAAAAACAAGTAAATATTGTTCAAGTTTTTAATCATCATTCAAAGTATTTCATCTTACTAAAGTAACTAATAAATATTAACATGCAAGAAATAAAATGTTTAAATTTATCTGCTTGTGTCATTTATTATCACCCCCATTTAGATCATAATTAGTATTTATTCATAGCGTTGAGAATGAAATACCTTCTAGAATACATCAAAAACCAGCTAGGAGTGTGTTCCCTTCAAGAGTGCTTGCGATCCGAAATTTCCAAAAATTTGGGCTGACAACACATTTTAAAGCTGAAAAGTTGTTTTAAAAGAAACTTTTACAATGTTTCTTTTTAATGATTTTTGTTTGCATATTTCAAATTTTTTACGGGAAGGAGGGGGGGGGGTGTCAAGTTGCTCAAAGTTTCTGAAAATGTCACAGTCTTCAGAAAAGTTTAGGTGAGTTAACTATCACCCCTGGTTCCCTTCTGAACACTCTCAAGGGGGGGGGGAGGTCCGGTGTCCCGGTTGAACATTTCAGAAATCTGGCAAGCCTACTTATATTCATTGCATATCACTAGAAGGACATATTATAGGACCACTATTTCAATAACATATAACCGGAGAATTATTGTGCCCCTAATGTAAAAATCATTCTTGTCAGGTGGTTAAAGCAATTTGAGGTAAAGATAACAAAACAGAAAGTTACATACTTTGAACAACATGAGCAGATGATGAGCCATTTACAAGTAGATCAAAACATGAGGATTCAAACTTCTGTCGGTCAGGATAACATAATATGTAACTATGTGGCTGTGTTACTGATATGTATAAATATGGATGTAATCTTGATTTCTGAGATACATTTTCTGTTTTACTTGAAGAAGAAATATCTTCATGCTTGGAATCACAATGACTATGTTCATTCAGATTGTTAATTTTTCCAACCACAGATGAATCACATTCAGATAAATAAGTAGATTTTTCTGTTATATCACAAAGAAATTGCTTATCAGGATCCTTATCATGATAAAAAAATGTAAAAGATATAGAACTTGCAGTAACTAATGCTTCAAATGGTACAAAGTTATGTTTGTTGAATTTTTTGTTCATTGCCAATTTAGGTTGCTCGTTTGATTCTTTAAAAATTTGTGGTGGCATATATATGTTAGAAACACATGTGTCATTAGTTGGGCTGGAAACAGCATTTGAAAACACTGAGGAATCCTTTTTTGAAATTTCTGTACTTTCTAAACTTAAATACAGTTCAGTGATGAAATTTAAGTTATTTTTGAAGAGAGAGTATATAAAACATATCTGGTGATCACTCAAATAGAAGCAAATATCTTTTGTAATACTTAGTTCAAAAGATATACCAGCAACAATTATTTTCTAAAAAGAAAAAGAGAACTAATGAATCAATGAAAACAATAGAAAATATTTTACTTAGTAGATAAAATCAAGACATAATTAGTGTTAAAATTTTACAGTATCAAGTTTTATATCAAAGCAAAATACAATTACTCTGAGAATTGAACGTTTTCATTAACCAATACTATCAATGCTTCATGTATAAAAATTGACCTTCTTTTGAGATTTAAGATTTACTAAAGGGTATAAAAATTAAAATACGAGGGGTCATTTTTAAGTTCGCGGAATGGAGGACAAGGATAGTAAATCAAAATGCAATATTATTTTTCTTTTTTAATCTATTCACTTTCAACTTAAAAACACTTCTCAGAGCTATCAATAAATTTGTTTATACCTGTATAAAAAAAAACATTGAATCTTTCACTGAAAAATACGCTGAAATTGCTTATTTCTCACTTCTTCATTGCTTTTAAATTTCTTCCCACAAGTTCTTTTTTCATTTTGAGGAACAGGTAGTATTCATTCAGGACCAGGTCTGGACTATTGGGTGGATGAATCTTAATATCAAAGCCCACTTTGTGCAGGGCAGCCAACACAAGACGCCTCTTGTTAACTGGAGCATTGACATGCAGGAGCAACACAACTTTCGTCAATTTTTCCTCTTCTTTTTTCTTTAATTGTTTCTTTAAACTATTCTAATATTGAAGCCCAATATTCTCTGGTTATAGAGACACCTTTATCTTTATAATCAAACAATAATACTCCTTCTGAATCTCAAAAGATTGCAGCCACGTGGTTTCCAGCTGATTGTGTCACCTTAAAACTACTTGAACGGTGCTGTCCCTTTTTTGTGCCACTGTATGGAGTCTTGCTTAGACTCAGATTCATAAGGATAAACCCAAGTTTCATCCCTGTTAACAATACGGGCCAATCCATGATCTTTATCCTCTCTACACAGGTCTTCCTGATTTCTGTTTTCTTCTCGAATGAGTTGCTTGATTGGTGATTGTTGAAAGTCAAATAATGCACTTAAGATAAAATTGACAGCTGAAGAGTCGCAGAACACCTGACAGCTAAAAATATCCCCACCACTTATTCCCATCCTTGCCATCAGTCTTGCATAATATAGATGAACGCACGAACGGCGTTCGCAGAAAATTTTGTTCAAACTGTTAACGTTAATTTTTTTTTTTTAATTTTTTTTAAGGGCATTAAAAGAAAATCCCATTTTATTTCTGTTAAAGCCTTTCTCCAAAAACCTTTTAAAGCACATGTGTGAAAATAATAATGGTTTTGGCAGTTTTCTTCAGTTGGTGAAAAATAAGCTCAAACTATATGTTATTGCAAAAACATTAAATGATTTAAAGCCTCTTTCATATTTGAATATGAATTTAATTCTTTATTCAAGGGTGAGTTTGGAAAAATAATTATTTGCAGAAAATTTTCCAGTTAAGATTTGAGTTCGCAGAAAGCTTTTCATTTTATCTAAATCTGCTTGTCATTCTGTGAAATTAAAAACACACCCTCATACATAAAAACAAGATACAAGGAAAAGGTCTATCATATCAATCTTAGTAAGCATTTGAAGCTCACAAAAATTTAAGAGGATGTACAGTAAGACCATTAAAGGCTCCCCAAAAGAGTGTTGTGACCACTTAGAGATCAGAAAAGCACCTAGGTTAACAAATCTGCTTTAGATAGATCTTTCACAATATCAATTATAAACACTAAATACTGATTAAATGCTAATATTATTCAATAATAGTTGCTGAAAACTAAATATATGTGTTTACATCAACCCTGTTTCTGTGATTTCTGCAACTTTGCAGTGAACAGCAGGCTCACCCATTGTAATAAATATACTTATACAAAAACTCACAATTAACAAAAAAACAAACAAATTATATGTCCTTTATGATACATATTAAATGTGTACAAGGTAATATTTAATGATGGAAGTCAAGAGCTGTTTTTCCCGATTTCTGTAGTTTCTTCCAATACTAATTGCCCACCTGCAAGCAACACAAGACATCCACATTACATGACAAAACTTTTCAAAAATCTTAACCAAAAAAAAAAAAAGATTTTCAGCTAAAAAACACTACAGCAAAAGAGCTATACATGCTTGAAACCTGCAATGCATTAAAATGGAGACTTTTTGTAACTTATGAAAGCAGGGGGGAATTCATAAATTTTCCAGTACTGGAATTACAATGAAATCCTAAGTCGTGATCAATTAATTTTATGTGAAAGGGAAGATTCACTTTTGCGGATACTTTCTGTTATAGGAGTGGCTCTTGGCAATCTACTACAAATCACGCCACTTGATTTGAAAAATAGCCAAATGTAACTCAGTATTATGTCAAAAACAGGAAATGATAGATACGTATAGGTGTTGTCTGTCTTTCACGAAAAAGCTTCCGTCGTCAAGTCTGAGTCCATCTACTACCATAGAAACTGACTTTGTTCATTTTCTGGAAGAGGTAGCAAGAAGGCTTCTTGGTGCCATTTTACCACTCGTCTGCTGGCTTTTGTGCAGTTGTACGGGTTTTTCCAACATTAAGCTTCCCTTGGGAAAATAAGACGCACCTCATTGCTATAGCAGCAGACAAGTGCAGACATTTTGGCAGTGGCTTTTCTTGTGATGGTCGGACAATAGTGTTATCATCTCCCATAATATGGAGATTAGAAGCTCAGTTCAGCACAAAATGCTAAGTGACACCTTTTGACAGAAAAGAAATTTTCCATGTTTCAATCAACAACTGGACAGTAAGCTGTCATTTGCTATGAAAAGGGACGTACCACACCAGTTGTATTTCAATGTTCAATTGTTGAGCTCATTGAGCATCAGGGTTTGCCAAAGCGGGCCCAGCCCGAAAAAACCCGTCCGGGTTTTTCCATGTGGAAAAATTTATTGCATATTGAAAACATTTAACTAAAAAACAAACTTAGTATTATAACTGTATTACCCAATACTAAGTCCAGAAATTGCCATTTTCCTTTTTGGATAATTTATTAGGAATGAGAAAGTAAAACTGCGCATATTTCACAATTGTAATTACTTTTTTTTTTAAATAAATTTCAAAGATTTTTTTTTGGGGGGGGAGGTGTTTTATAAAACTGTAACAAGGAATCTCTTTTCTACAGCAACTTAATGCAAGGTTAACAATAACAAAACTTTGATTACAATACTCACATGAAATCAGCCAAAAGAAGTTAACCTGCATGATGGTACCATATTCCTTAAACTGTCACTATTCCTGAATATTTTTAAGATATTCTCACATTATTATATACTAGCCGCCTGCGGCGACCAGCTGGTCCGCCTTTTTACCGCCATTCGCCTTTTTGCGCCAGAGTTGCCGCCTTCGGCGGCTGCTTAAACAAATTTCGTGGCGGTAACAATCAATCTATATCTATGTACATCATTAGTAGTTTGAATAAAATATTTTCTAGATCTATCTCCAGTTACCGTCGTTTGGAATATTTTTAAAGGAGGGGGAGACACAAACGACGTACTCTTCATGCAAATTTTGTCGAAAAATAAACAAAAAGCACTTCCACTTTTTATGTGAAAGCATTGTTTTTTTCAAAGTCATTTTGTTTGTCGGGGGGGGGGGGGGTGCACTGACACCCCGTTGAAATTCCTTAAATGACGGGCATGCCTCTTTCTTGCTGTCCATCTGCTATATCGAACTCTATATTTGTCTATCTATCAATCTATACGATCTGCGCATGTCTACCTCCTGACAGTACAATCTTTTTTTATTTATATAAGTATTAATTTGAATTTTAAATAATCTTTTTTTATTTATATAAGTATTAATTTGAAAATAAAAACATTTTTTGTCCACTCAACCTCTATCTATCTCTGTATCTACCTAACCTAACCGCCAATTCGTAACAGAAACGAAGATCATGCAAAAAATTGCGGGCTTTATTTATTTAATCAAAGTAGCCCTCAAAAATAAAGGCACTATGTTCTCCGTAATGTCCAAAAAGTAGCTCTTGCAAAAAAAAAAAAAAAAGGTGAAGAGAAGGCAAACGATTTCAGTTGGATCACGTGATGAGTTAAGCTCGGAATCAGTCGGCAAGCGAACAGCTCGCGTTGTGTTCTGCCATTAAAAAAATTGTAAAAAAAAAAACTATTGCGCTATTTTTCAAAACTTTTTTCTTCTGAAGGGGGCGGAATGTTTTTACTATTACCGACTAAAATTTTAGAATTGAGGGTTCAATATTTGTCGCAGGATGGGTTTCGAAAAAAACTAAACCCAGAAAAAAATGTAAAATAAAGGTTTTTTTCAAAAATCTATAAAAAATACAAAAATTGCTCTATCTTCAAAATTTTTTCATTCATCATATTTAAAATTAAATTTCCTACACAATAGTACAAAAAATATCCGTCTGGCGCGATTGGTTCAGGATCTGTGTGGTCAAAAGTACTAAAAAAGTGCTAAAAATTACATAAAACATTAAATAACTTTTTTTCTAATTAAAATATCAAAATTCGAAGCCCGAGGTGCACATTTTCAGCAAAAAACTGCACCTGTGTACCAAATTTCATCTTTCTAGGCCTTACCGTTTTCCCAGGATGCGCGCCACAAACACACACACCACACACACACACACACAAACATCTTGTTTTATTATATGTATAGAAAAGATGTATTATGTGACTTGACAAACTACTATTTTTTAATAATGTTCAAATTTCAATTTTCAACTTCTTAAGTCAATGAATTTTAATATACTTAGTATTTTTCATGTTTATAGTTTATGCTGCTCATTTTATCTTGAAAATTGGTCATAAGTTGAGAGAGAAAACTGCAAAAGCTTGTTCTCCTCAAAATGCTAGACAAAGCATTTGAGTTTTAGAAGGAACACTTTTTTTCAAAATGTAACTCACAAAATTTATTTCCTTTTTAAATGGTCATGCTTTAGAAAAAAGAATTTGGTAATATTTCATATAAGTATTAAACTGTTATCAAATTCATACACTCTTCTCTTTAATTTTGACATTTTTTACAATATATTCGATTGAAAATGGATGCATGATTTAAAATTATAAAAATTATAAGTAGCAGAGCAGTAGTTTGGTACAAATATTTAAAAAGAAATTGAAATGATTCTTGAAAAAAAAAAACCCAGGGTTTTCATCAAAAACCTGGGTATTTGATCAAAAGCACAGGTAGGCTGGGTTTTCCAAAAAAAAAAAAACAGGTTTTTTTTCAAACCCTATTGGGTAGTGGCCAGAAGTGAAAAACAGTATCTGATATGCCTTGGAGATAACTACTCTTTCTAAAAGTAAAAAGCATAAAATATATCACATTATTTGTCTGCACTGTTATTTGATTACTCAAATAGGGGAGTCATCAAGTTATAAGCATCATCACCAAAAAAGATCAAAATTTGCAAATTATTGCAAATGCAAAGAGTCTAGGTTTAATGAAGTTTTAGAGGTAAATCTTTGATTGAAAAGAACTGATTGCTCAAAAAGAACTTCTTTGTAACCTCTAAACGTGTTTCTGCAATTTTTGCACATTGCTCTTTCTTAGCACCTTGTTTTTTTTTTTTTTTTTTTTTTTTTTTTTTTTTTTTTTTTTTTTTTTTTGTATTTGTAACTTTAAAGCACAGAAAAGAGAATTATTAGTAGAGCAAATGAATGGACACACATACATTGAACACTCAAAGTGCATCATTTAAACAAGAATGTATTTAGTCTACTAAATTGCACATTATTATAAAAGGGACTGAGAGTTAAAATGAAGCTCAATGATTCTAATACACAGCCCATGCTAGTGATTTCAAATTTTATTGGGTATAAAATTAACCAAACTTTAAAAGATTTGGCCAAATTTTTAAAAATATTTGCCACAAACTACTTTTAATGAGTTAACAAATATAAATGATGAATTTTAAAACCAAGATGCAGAATACACTAAAGTTGAATAATACAGCAATGAACAATATGTATACATGAGACATTCAATTGTCATTCTGCAACTTAAATTTCTTGTGGCTCCCAGATTCATTTCTTGGAATTCCCAGTTTTGAGGGGGGGGGGTGGTCTCTCGTGGAATTTTTGTCCCTGTGAATGATTTGGGGAATTTTCAGTTTGCAAACACTCTTACCAAATCAAAGGTGGGTTCATTGAATTTATCACATATGACCTGGTGGCTACTGCATAGCACAGAGTCTGAACCAACAATTTATAGCGTAAGACAAAAAAATATATACTACTTACCTCATTTAAAAATGTTTTGTTTGGATTATCACAAATGATTGCTGGGGCTATTGCAATTCTCACATTTATGGGTGACACAATATATGTTATCATGTAAGTAGTAGGTGAAGAATTTCTTTTTTCTCTCACAACTCCAATGTTCCATTCCAAAGCAGGATTTTCCCCCATTGTAATGGGGTGATAAGAGTGTAGGTCCTTTTTAAATTCTTCTTTATGCAAAATATTAATTCCTGAAACTATAGTAACAAACATTTATTGCAAGAAAAAAGGGATCATAGACAAAGAAAATACAGACTAGAGGTTTTTTTTTTTTTTTAAAGCAAGGAAACAACATTTAGATCTTTCAACACAAAACTTAGAATATGTTACAATTTTGATGAGAAAAAATAAAGGGTTCTTTAAAGTGAAAAATGCAGTTGCCATAATGTTCTGGATCTGCATTGTTATTCCTATTCCAACAATAGATATCCGTCAAATGCGGTAAAAAAGTCAAATGTCAAAACCTGAATAAAAGATGATCAGGAAAAATGACTCATGTCAAGAGAAACATTAGAAGAAATTACTTTACTTAAACTATATTAGTTCTGCAGCTTGAAGATAAAAATTTATTATCTATCCTTCAAATAGCAGTAAAAAATTTTGGTTTTATGCTGTTCAAGACTAAATCCATCCTGTATAATGGGTTTTTTGACCTATGCAATTTCTACCCCCCCTTAACACATACATACAAACACAAAGCATTAAATTAGATTTATATTTGTAAACTTTAAGATTGCTATCAATCACAGCAGAGACAGGTGTTCATTGGTAGTAAAAGTTAAGTGGTGCTAATAAAAAAAATATAATAATTTCAAAATTATAAAGATGTTAGTGTGAATTTAGAACAACTTTTTTTAACAATATAAATATTTGCACTGAAATATCAATGAATACTCAAATTTCTGAAAACAAGCCAAAGTAGCTCAATTAATGTAGAAACTTTGTATGATAATAACATCCATATTTTTCTTTTACTTTTGATTAAGAAGTGACGTGAGTGAGATTGACAAAATTAACACAAAAGATTTAGAAAACTTTTATTATAAGCAAAAAAGTTTTTAAAGCAAATTTGTTGAATTTGTTCTTGAATGTTGAAATGACAAGTGTACTAAAAAATTTCGACAAGCATAAGCTAGTGAGAAAAAATCTGAAACTTTTTATTTGCTAAGCAAATATTTGTTATAAGATTGAGACAAAAATTTTTCAAAAATTTTTAAATTTAAATCCAACAACAAGAGGAGAACAAAATGAACTGCAGTCAAACTCCAATTTAACGAATTTCACGATTTAGCAAATTTTTCTTTTTTCTCCGACTAAAAGGAAGGCAAAAACCCCTATTAACCAAATAATAAACCCTGAATTAATGAATTATTTTAACAGCCAGAAAAATATTTTTTTGTTTGTTAATTTGAGTTATTAAATATTGGATTGTTTTCCAAAAGATAGATCTATCTTGTCCGAAGCAGAAAAAGACTTTCCTTGGAATCAGACATTTTTGTCGGGCAAGGGGGAAACCAATGAGTAGCTACTCTGATGCAGAATGCCATAATTAGCTCCCATTAAAACTTACTTTTTCTAATGCTTTACATTGCCTGGAAACTTTAAAAAACATCTCTCATGCAGCAAGCTGTGAATGACATAGTATTTTCTCTTCTCCATAAAGTCAAAAGAGAACTGTTTTCGAGTTAAGTGTCAAGGACATTGTCAAACATCTATTATTCAGTACCTTAAAATTTCAAATTAACTAGAGTGAAATAAGTCACGGAGTGCTGAATAAAAAGTGTACACTATCTAATTATGGATATGTTTGTGCAGTTGCTTATTAAGGCTTTCAGATAAGGGAAATGCATTTTTTTTCTATATTTTTTTTTGCACCCCGATATTACAAATAACCCGAATAAAGGCATAAAGTTTTGGTCCCGATGAATTCATTAAATCGGGGCCCGACTGTGTTATTTTAATCAAAAAAAAAAAGCAAAGTGGAAAACTGAGCAATTTAAAGGAACTTTTGGAACACTTACCAGAAC
Source organism: Uloborus diversus (assembly GCF_026930045.1). Classification (NCBI taxonomy): domain Eukaryota; kingdom Metazoa; phylum Arthropoda; class Arachnida; order Araneae; family Uloboridae; genus Uloborus; species Uloborus diversus. The sequence goes on from NC_072740.1 coordinate 127,706,336, forward strand.
CCAACACCAAACCACTGATATCTATTTGATACTGACGATCTTCAACAGCAGTTCCAGATAATCCTTCCGTTTTAGCATTTATTGCAGAGTAATACAAATCTGAATTTAAAATAATCCTACTTAAAGGGTTTTCTATTTGAGATGTAAGTGTTATGTAGTCTAACTGCAAAAGTAGGATTTCTTTCTTAGCAGTAGTAGAGTTGTCTTTTTCATCTGAAATATTTTCAAAGGAATCCAGCACTGAATTTTCAGGAAGATACATTCTAACAATGTTAGTCTCAATGTATAAAAGAGGTAGATTTTTACTACAAAATTGTGCTCCAACAGGACTTTTGCCTTCATCAGTATCATTTACACAATTTTCTTGAAAAAGTCTAAAAAATATATAAAACGTTTTACATATAACGTCAAACACCGACATCCATAAAACAGCATCAAAAGATTTAACTTTTAAATCGATTTCACTAATATATTCAAGTTCACTATCATCACAGTTAGAGTTCTGCTTTAAATTCCATTTCTGCTTAGCATTGGAACATAGAGCTCGAGTATATGTGGCAACCAAAAATGGTTGGTTATCTGGTTTAGCAAGAGCATGTTGAACAGAATTCGAATTGTTTGGCACTGGTTTTAAGTTCTGGGGAACCATATTATTGCAAAATAATACGACACCCATCATAAGGTCCAGGATGCCACTGACTTTCATCATTTCTAAAAGGAAGACAAGAATAAGTTCAATTTATTTTTTAAGAACTTGAAATTTTAATTGAAAACACTTTAATAACCAATTGTTAATTTAAAATCATAAAAAACAAGTGTAGTTACAACAAAATGTTAAACTAAAAATTGCTACTGTGTTTGCAGTTCCAATAGGTTTAACTAATAAAATAATTTCTCTTCATTTGAAAGCAGTGGCCAACTTGATTTTATTCACACTTAATTTGGAAAAGTGTTTGATGCGGTTGATTTAAGTATTCTTTTGAGGAAATTGAACCACATTGGCTTGCATATTAATCTTACTGACTAGTTTTTTATCATATGTAGGGGAATGCGGGGCAAAGTGAAATAGTTAAGATAACTTACTTTTTTCAAATTGAACAAGTTGGAAATGTGTTCTGAAAATTAAGGTACATAACAAAAAAAAGAATATATTTTTTAGCAAAACTTGCACTGAAATATATATATATATATATAATATATATATATATATATATATATATATATATATATATATATATATATATATATATATATATATATTTGGCAGCAAATTTGATCTTTTAAGAAAAGGTGAAAATTTTTCACTTCCTTTTTTCATGGAGCAAAGCAAAAAATAAAATATTTTCCTAATGAAATATTTTCTATTTGATTTTAAAGATATTTTTGATCAAACATAAATAAAAGTAAATAAAAAAATAAATGAACAAATAAAGAGGAAATAAAACAATATAATAAATAAATAAATAAATAAGGTAATAAATGGGTCACTCTCTGAAAAAGGACATATTTTGTAATTAAAATAAATATAAACATTATTTTCTTTAGCTAATTTTTTTTTCTGGAGTATATAAGCAGTTATTCAACATCAGAAAAGGTATGGTACTGTTAGTTTCAATTTGATTCTTCAGTTTAAAAATATTTCAAAAATTCAACGAATGGTAACGAAGTGGAAAATAAAGTAAACTATACCTGCATACATATGTGTAATTAAATTATGAACTTTAAAATACTAAAATTGTCCCTTAAGAAAATTTTATTATGGCTTATTTACCAATAGGAAGGTATAACCAGAATGTCTTAACCAGAGGGGGGGGGATGCACATTAAATGTAAATTTAATCGGAAAACAGTAGAAACCAACCCACTTATATATAAAAAAAATTTTACAAAGTCAAGGGGGCTATTGATCTTCCCTGACCCCTCTAATTAATGGGCCTGTAAAAATAATTGATACATCTTTAATAACTACAAAAAATATTAATTTATTCTCAGCTCTATAAATAATAAAGGTAACAGAGGTGAGAATATTCTAACTAATAGTGTATATTTTGGAACTATATGAAGTAATGTTAATGGCACTTTGACATTATGTATATGTTGCTACATGACTAAAATTCTAAAATAGAATAAATAGATAAAATATTTTATTTACCTTTTATGCCAGTGATAATGAACTGGAATGCCTGAAATAACTAAGTAGACTTTTTCAATTTATATGAGCAAACTAAGGGGACACCTAAAGCTTATAGTAAGTTTCTTCCCCAAAATTCACAAATGGCTTAATTTATTTAGTTCTAAAACACAAATTATCTAGTACTCGCCCTCTATGAATTAATTATAAAAATAAAACATAATGGTAATGGAGTTGAGAATTTCATCTGGGACAAAAACGTTATCAAAATAAAAATATATTTGTATAAAGTATTTTATTTATTGTAATACTAATTCACAGTCAAAAAATTTTAAGCATTTCTTTTATTCCACATTGCAAGGAAAAAATGATGAAACTCATAGATAGGGACAAGCCACCGAGGTGAGATTTCACACATATACCTCAAAATTCAAATTGAAATAACGTAGCAAAACAATGTTAAATCTTGTAAGTAGATCCTATGTAATGAAAACATTAATAATTACAAAAGAAACATGCATATAAATAATGTTATTTTCTTTAAATGATGCTGGGACTAAACCTGACCCATTTTTGGATAATGACGCAAATGAGAAAAAATAAATCAGTTAATAAAATAGTGAATGAGTAAGAAAATAAATGATTGAATGAATAAATATAAGAGAATTATTGAATGAAGGAATGTAAATGAAATAATTAATAAATGAATACATAGGTGATTTGAAAAAAGGATTGAAAGGGTAACTGAAATGAACTATTTCACTTTGCCCTATACACTTTGCCCTCCATAAATTTGACAAACATTACAAAGCATTTAAAATACTAATAAGCTTAATATGAAACAAATAAATACTACATTGAATATTAATAGGTCTCAATAAATATTTAAAATGTTAATAACAAGAGCTTTACCATTTAATAATAGCAAAATTATTTTTGACTTACAATAAAATATTACTACATGTAAATCAGTTTTTGAAAACTGCTTGTTTTATTATATTCTTTGATTTTCAGCAGTAATTTTTTGTTGACTGAAATATATTTCATGTGTTACTACCTAGTTAAAGTATTACTAGATAGGTGGAGATAAAAGCAGAGTTAATATTTGGCTATTTCACTTTGCCCCACATTCCCCTACTTAAGTTGTCATATGTTATACATTTGTTTCAATAGTGCTGTTTTGGATGATTTTACTTTTATTTCTGGCATGCCTAAAGGCTCTAATTTAGTACCCTTGCTGTTCATTTTAATCATTAACAATATTTGTAACACTTTTCACTATTGTAACAACCTTTTGTTCGCCAATGATTTAAAACTCGTTAGATGCTACCCATGACGCTACTCTTTTACAGATTAATTTGGATAATCTGCACCAGTGGTGCATGAAGAATAGGCGTTATTTAAATGTTAGTAAATGCAGTGTTTTGAATTACAGTCATAGACCTGAACCATTCATTCATCCTGATAAAATTGTCAAACAGTGCTTAATGCATTTTGACTTTGCTACGGATTTGAGTATCATTTTTTGTGACTCAAGCAGGATAAAAAAATACTGAAATTGTATGACTGTGGGAACTAACACAACGCTTAGCATATTGCACTACACCTAAAAGCTCCCCCATGTATTTTTGTATCTATATAGCAGACTATTTTAATTAGATACATGAAATTAACTGGAATGTGTTGAATTTAGCTTTCAATGCCCCTTATGTTTTTCTGCAAACAGTATTTTACTCTCTCAAAAAATACTGAATTCAGTAAAAATACTGAAAAATCACGTCTGACTTTTAGTACTAAGCTGGATTTTACGCAAAATATTAACAACATCTTTCTAAAGGCAAATAAGGTCTTGGTTTTCTAAAATGTAAGACAAGGAATTTTTCTAACGAGCAAGCGCTTAAAATGCTTTATTTGCATCTTGTGCGCTCCAACCTTGAGTACTGCAGTCTTATTTGGGATCCCTACTACAATAATAAAGCTAAAATTTCAAGCAGATTCAATCCAAATTTATTTATTACTTGTGTTACAGAACTGATAATTATGTGTTTTCCCCTTATTCTAACTCTAGTTAGTGTAATATTTTAACGTTCCCAGTCTTAAATCACAGCGTGAACTTTATCTTCTTTTTTCCTGTAAGGTCCTTAATTATTTAATTTACTGTTTTAATATTGTAAATTCCATCCAATTTGCAGTGCAAATAGGACTCTTAGGAGTCATTCACGTTTTTAAAATATTTTTTTATCAAATTTTACTATGCAGATAATTATTGTCTTTTTAAATTTTACAAACTTTTTAACATTCATTGTCTTAATTTAGATATAATTAACATGTCATTTTACAATTTTAACTCTAGGTGTTTTAGTATTTTAAATGCAATTTTTTTAATTGTTATTTTTTTGTTATTTGCCACCATAATTGGATTTTTCCGTAGTGTGCAATACTTTTTAAGTAAATAAATAAACAAGACATATAGACTTAGTGTGAACAATGAAATCAAATCTTAAGTGAAAGAGAAAAATAAAGTATTAAATGCAAGAGTTCAGTTGAATTTACATATTCTTAAAGGGAAATATGTTAATTCAGTTTGGATAATATAAAACATGTTTCCAACACATAAAGAAAATACTACACAAATTTTTAGAAGGTCCACTGATTTACTCATGCTTATATGTTAACCAATATGTTATGTCATGCTTATATGTTGTTTATATTTTAAACAAAGTATAATTGTTGTTCATGCATAATTGCAGAAAACTTTCCATTAAAATAACTGGCCATACAGAGGATAAAGCTTGACCACAGAGAGATGGCCGATGACCTTGAAGCAGAAGTATTTGTAATAGGTTGTTCATTATTATTTTGTAATAGGCAGGATCAGGGTTGACCGCGCCTCTTACTAATCGCCGCTTTCTGGCTGATTCTACCTGTATCAAATGATTTTTCTGCTTCAAGGTGATCCGACATCGCCACACTTTCAAGCTTTAGGTATAATAAGGTCAGAGAAAAACAATACAAAATAATAAAAATAATCTCATTTATTAACAAAAGAAAACAGGTCTCATTATGAGTTGAATGAAACTGTTCGAAAGAATATGGTACCTGTTTTGATATAACTAGCTGACCCATGCAAAGTATTTGTGTTTGACAGCAGCAATTCAAAAATCTGATTTTTTCAACGGTAATTTTCGAAAAACAGCCACAACGTGATTTGTTTGTTTGTTTTCTGCTGATAGTGGTGAAAACAAGAATAAAATGAGGCTTTACTTTTGTAGTTTTATGAAGTAAGAAAGCACCAACAAAAAAATAATAATAATAAAGAAAAAATACATAAAGAAACGTTTTCTTTTCTGATTTTAATGCAAAAATATAATAAAAAGCTCAGAATCTTGCTATGAGTGTAGATTATATATTCTTCGAAATTCGGATCAAGATTAACTGGAGAAAAAACAAGTCATTTAAAACAACAAAACTCACGGTGGGATCGAACACATAACTTTTGTGCTTTTAGCATGACCCTCTAACCAACTGAGCTATGCAGTCTTTTTAGTGGGGTGCTATACTATGCTTTATAAAAAACGGAATAAATCAGACTTTTTGAAAAAACACTCCAATATGAGTTGTCTGTTTATTTTTCGCCAAAAAGCCATGAAAAAAAAATCTTTGAGAAATAATACATAAGATGAAAGCTAACTAATGCAAAAGTAATGCAAATTTGTCTTAGATTACCCATTCTTTTGATGAGACTCTCCCTCCCCTCCTCAACCCTAAGGTGAGTTGCCCCAAACTGTTTTTACAACTATAGCACTGTGTAGGTGCATACATCTAAATATCTATGTGGGGAGATTTCTGCCCATTTTACAATGAGAGAATTTTGGACATTTTGCCCTGAACACATGCCTGTGGTTGCTGGATTCTTGTAAGAAATTTGTTTTTTTTTTTTTTCTTTTTTTTAAGTTGTCCACATGATATTTTACAAGCAATAAACTTTTAGTCTACTATTTTCACTTAAATGACATTTCTGGGTTGATCTGCAGAGATCCTGGGAAATGATACTTTCAATGAAGTTTGAAAATGTGACATATATTTAGGAAACATACATCTCTTTTTAGTATCTTTTTTTTTTGGAAACATATTTTACAGCAGTAAAATAGACTGAAGGAAAATGGTTTACAAAAAAGAGATAAAATAAATTCATTTCTTACTTTCTAATAAAGCAATGCGCACCCAAAGAAGTTAGTTTTGTGATGAACTTAGAATACACTTTTTGAATGTCTAAAGATGAAATTATTTCTTCAATGTCAAGCTGTACTTTGAAATCTGTAAAACAAAATGTGTATAATTAGCTCAAAAGAAAAATCAACCCACATTTTAAGTGTATTTAAACACAGCATTGATCCTATGAATCAAACAAATTGAATTTCATTTGAAGAAAGTGATTAACTCTCTATTAAAGAAAATGAAAAACAGAAAATCTTATATAACTGAACGTAATAAACAAGGGCTTTACAAAAATATCTGTATTTTGACTAAAGGAAAAAATTTGCTAATCTGGAGCGTGGGAAAACTAATCAGCCACAAAGTAGTCTGTTTGTGATTCTCCACATTTTCCCAGCAGTGCTGTCATTCTTGGAAGAATTCAGGGAAAGCCTGTTTTGGCATCAAATATAGCTCAGCACTCATAACAGTCACAATGACTTTTCATGTTTGAAATAATGTATCTTTTAACCGCCTCTGGAGATAAAAGAACAGCCAGAAGTAGCAAGGAGCCATGTCAGGAGAATAAGGCGCCTACTGAACCAGTCTGGTTTTTCATCAAAAACTCTGAAATAAGGTGCAAGAAATATGCTGAAAAATCATCATCAAAAGCCGTTTGCATCTGTTGAATGGCTTCTTCTTGGCTGTTGCCCAGTTCCTGTTAAAATTTGATGCAGTAGCACTGTTCCAGTCATTATATCATTATTTTTGAAATGAAAAAATCTAACCAGAGCCTACACATTTACTCAGGGAAACTGTTTGCTAGTGACTGACACTATTAACAGACAGGTAAAAAATTCATACTTTTGCACACTAAGGATCAAGGTCCGTTAATGCAAGAGCGCTAGACTCATCTCTAGAGGTTCTTTTAAAAAAAAAATTTTTTAAAAAGCCCTTGTAGAGAATAAAGTTTAAGTTATTCGTTTAGTTAGCTGCATTTACAGTGAAGTTTCGAAAAATTACTGCAGATTAATTTTCTATAGGGCAGAAAAAAAAGCTTTTATTAAAGTTTTGCCTGCGTGGCTCTTTTGAGAGGTAAAATAATTTAGTTCTACAAGTTAGTCACTATTTATCAGTTTAAACAAACTATTTGACACGGGGGTCATAGAATTTTTCAATTTAAAGTAATTGGTATAGATTCAGAAAAGACAACAGAAACAAACACCAACAGAAAACATTGACAAAAATCTATAGAGTATTCTTTCTTCTGCTAATTCAGCAATAGACAAATAGGCCCACTGACAGATCAGAATGGTAACTCACAATGAAAGGGATAATACTGGCACTATGAATAGCTTATTATTTTCCAGTGTTTTTAATAAAAATGTAATAGGTTGAGGATTTTCTCTTTTCAAAAGATGATGCTTTACATTATTTAGAAAAAAAAAAGAAGCAACAAAATATCATGACCTGATAATATTTATTCAAATATTTTGGAAGAACTAGCAGAGCAATTAGAAGATGTTATCCCAAACATTTTCAACTCTTATTTGGAATGGTGTAAGCTAGTCAACTAGAAGCTGACAAAGATAATACCACTGTTAATCAAACTTCAAGGGGTTTTAATTTTTAAAACTGATCAAACTGGGTTTCTTGGTAAGCAGTATGATTTCAGGAAGACTAGATACTGCAATTTATTGCATTTCTATGACAAGGGTACCATGGCTATTGATGAGAAAAAGAGCACATATTTTGTTCAATCTGGCTTCTCATAAAACTATTCATAAGATACTTCATGTTTTCTAAAAAAGCTGCCTGATGGAATAGGAGAGGGAAGACCTTGGTTATAATATTTCTTAATAACGCACGCCACTGAAAAGTAGCTCAGAAACATCGTTTTTGCTGTCTATAATATTTGGATTAATGACAATTGAAATAGAGAAAACAAGAGGGTTTGGTAAGACCCCATTTGGGGTATGCTGTTCAGTTTTGGTCTCCTTATCTTAAGAAAGACATTAATGTATTGGAAAGGGTTCAAAGGCGGGCTACAAGGCTAATAAGTGGACTTTCCCACTTAGATTATGATTCCAGGCTTAGAAGGCTAAAAATGTAGTCTTGAGCAAAGAAGAGACCGAGGGGACATGATTCAGCTGTTTAAATTTATTAAAATGAAAGATGTTACGGGGCTAAAGTTTCGCACTGAAAACAGGACAAGGGGTCATTGTTTTAAGCTATTTAAATCTCAGGCTAACATGGATATTAGGAAAAATTATTATTTTAGCAGGGTAGTGGAACCTTGGAACAGCTTACCGGAAGAGGTGGTAATGAGCAAAGGAGTAGACAGTTTTAAGAGGGCCATTGATCTTCACTGGGGATTGTAAATTGACTAGGACCAGTCTAGCTGGGCCCAGAGCCTGTTGCTGGTCGTCACTTTTGTATTTGTATAAGAGGATTTCCAAGAGAGCAGTAACATGATCTAAGCCATCAATGATTGGAATTGATACCTGTTTCATCTTAGTTGTGGAAAAAAACATACAAGCCATTACCTATACATATCCATCTTAAAGTGAAGCATAAATAGTTGATCTAGGTGTATTGAAAAATTAATTCTTTAATCAGCAGGGCAGCAATTCATACAGTCAACTCATAATTATTTGATTTACAAACAGATTTATTTACAGTATATAACTATAAGTTAACTTTTCTACCATCACACAGAAGTTTGGAGGCAGGCATAATCGTGTTTAGAAAAGAGGAATCAGAGGGGACATGATGAAGCTGATAAAGCCTCAAGGGGGAGGTGTTGAAGGGCTATAGTTTTGTACAGATGGTGAAAGAAGTTAATAAATGGTTAAAGATTTTCAAACACCAGGCTAATCTTGAAATTATTGAACATTATTTTGTTTACTATTTCAAAGAGTAAAAGAACTCTGATTAAATTTTAACCATTTGTAGATAATATACAATGCTCAAAAATGTAAGAACTGGAATTGGGGCTTGGCAGATCTTTCAAGTGACCTTTTACGCCAGAAAATGTCAGCTGTATTTTACTGTGCATATGCAAATTTCTATATTTATACTTTTCCTGTGGCAACGCCTCTGGGATTACAGTTTTACACAGCAGTATCTGGGACAAGAGAGGAGAAATTGTAAGACTGCGGCGGCATGATGTATCACAAAGTAAAACTACACCAATAAATTAAGTAAAATTTAGATTGTGTCAGCTTCAGCTATTTTACCTTTCAATCAATACAACCCACTTACCAGCGATCAACATTAGCAAACTTCTAGTTGGAATCCACTTTTTACTTCCTTTTTCAAAAAAGGAAGTATTGCATTCGCAAAAAAATTTTTACTCAAAAATCGGCCTTAATTTCCAATTTTCTCACCTCCAAACGAATGTTGAGGTTTTTTTTCAACCCGATCAGACGTGGATATATGCCTAGGAAGGTACAGACACCCAAAATATCCATTTTGACGACCCAAGAGTTAATTACAATGAAATTTCTCGTGACGTCCGTATGTACGTATGTATGTGCGTATGTGTTTATGTATCTCGCATAACTCAAAAACGGTATGTCCTAGAAAGTTGAAATTTGGTGTGTAGGCTCCTAGTGGGGTCTACTTGCGCACCTTTCCTTTTGGTTGCATTCGGTTGTTCCTAAGGGGGTCTTTTGCCCCCATTTGAGGGGAAATCATTGTTAATTTCGATGTAAACTCCAGTTGTGTTATAATTTGTCGGACACTTGGCGATATATCACCAGTCTTTTGGTCGCCAAGTGTTGTCGTCAGCTTGGCGACAAATTTTGTGATTTTTTTCTGTTCTTCCTTTTTCTTTTCTTCTTTTTTTTTTTTTTTAAATAAAAATTTGGTTTTAATTTGACCATTGTTGGTGATATTTAGAGAGTAAACAATTGAATCACATTAAAATTGCCAATAATGGGGAAATGACATTATATTGGAGTAAAAGGAGGTCATGTGATGCACACATCAGCTCGTTTTTTTTTCACATTTCAATTTATTAGTTACAGTAAAAATAGCAAATTATTAGATGACTTAACCTTACTAACTATCAAAGATAATTTGTAAAAATAGCATCACTTTTAAAATCACTCATAACACTTTTCAGAAACCAAATGTAAACATTTTATATAAAATTCTTAACCGAGTTACACTCTTCACAAAAAATTATAAAATTAAACTTTGTGATGTGCAATTGAAACCAGAGAAAATTCCATATTTAGTACAAATCGAAGAATATTTGCAAAAGTTGGTTACTGGGAAAAAGAAAGTTGATTATATGCTGCAAAAAAGGATTCTGTAGAACATCCAAACCCATCACAACTCATCTTTAAAATTATCGTAGACCTTATGCAAACATATAAGAAACGGTTACCCACTACAATTTCAAATGGACAGCACAAACATTCTGTATGAAAAAAATTGCATTTTTTAAACAAAGACTTGATAAGAGATTACCAACATTCATTCACAATGCTGATATTCTGAAAAACGCCATGACGACACCTTTAAAATGTTTTGAATTTTCTTATACGACATTTGATTGTAACAACACACAAACCTTTTAAAGGTTTATGAATACAGTGTTCAGCAGCCTACATTTTATGTTCTAAATTCTCACAGACATGCTCAGTTTCTCTGATCAATGTTGAATTTTTAGATTAAGAAATATCAATGTGAGAAATTAAACTTCTTCCACTGAAAATTGATACAAATGAAATATATCTTAAATCAGACCCTCTGGTTATTTTGTCATGCAGACCACATTCCAACAACTTCATAAAGATAAAAAAAAAAACAATTGCTAAGCTTTCTCCCAATCTCTAAAATCAACACAATTAAACAACTGCACTTATAATTGAGAAATGCTTGAAATTTATCTAGAGACAAAGCATTTTAAGCACATCCTATATGGATATTTGTTTCTATTCACTATCTAAACAGACCATAAATGGTTGCCTTTGAGCAGAATTTAGATAAAGTCTTTCTTAGATTAGTAAAATGGCTGAAGTACATTGTTGAATTCACTACAGACATGGATAATTTGTTTAGAAGAAAACAGTGTAGCAGACAAACAGTCGATAAATTAATCAGTAAGGAGTATGAAAACCTCAAGAGTCTTAAAGCAAATTCTAATTTTAAAATAGTGAACTATCCTGTTCCAGATAGCAATAAAAATAATTGTAATACTCTAGCCCTTTTAACCGACTATACATTCTTGAAGAGCTTCAGGAGATAACAGTTTCATGGAATATAACTTATCATATCCTTAAATTTGAGCAACAATGAGGATGGGGGCAAAATTATTCATTTGGCCTGGCATAAACAAAAACTATTAACTGTGAACTAGAGCATGCTTTGTAGGCTAATGAACCAAAGTTCCCAAACATACTCATGTTCCAACTACTGAATTCAAAATTCCCAATGGACATTTCACAAATGTTAACATTGATATTGTTGATCCTTTACCATTTTGCAAAGGTTTTAAGGGTTTGCATACTATTGTTGATCATTTGGTGGTTTGAAGCTATTCCTTTGTCAAACCAAACTGCAGATTCCATCACAAATTCTCTGGTCAAAAAAAAGAGATTCCCTAATTTAGAATCCAAGAGAAAATAATCTGAGCCCAAGGTTGACAGAAGAGCCAACTCATCCAATCACTGAGCAAATGCTTCAAAGCTAATACCACTAGAGCCTACTATCTGCAATCTAATATAGTTAATCGAACAACAACATTGCACTCAGAAGAACATAAAACCCAACTCTCAAATGACATACTTTTCAACTGATGTTCTACTGTCTTGACATTTTATACAACATTTAAGGTATGCATTGTTCTGTTGAACTAGTATACAGCACATCAATCAGTTTGCATTGACAATTTTCAACAAATCTCAACAACATGCATCCCATACACTGAAATGCAATCTGTAACGCCCTTAGTTGTCATTTTTTCTTAATTAAAAATCAATCAGGGGAAATTATTCTAAAACAGTAGTTCTTTCTTTTGGCCAGAAGACATTGGTTATTATTTGACTTACTCAAGTAATCTTGAATATTTAGTTATTTGAAGAAGTATTCTCTATAATGTGCTAATAATGCAGCTGACCCTACATAACAAACTTCAAATGCCACATAGAAAGTGAAGGCCTTAAAATATGAAAGTTTATTACAGTATTGCAGGTAAGCAAAATGAATATTTTTAACAAAGTTGCATTATGGTGGTCAAGATCTAATTGTTTTTGTCTGGTATGAATCATGCTTTAAGTTACTAAAGTTGTTTTCTTAAAAACATTAATATGACAAGTTTTGGCACAAGAAGAAATTTAAAAACAATTTAATGCACATACCTTCTTCATAAGAATTTGGCAGCTTTCCTATGAGTACAACACTTAGTTTTGATAATGTTAGCTGAGACCAAACAGTCAATTTCTTTACTATTTTACATTCAGAAGTGCTTGCATCTCCACCAGGTAGATTTTTATTTACTGCATTAGTTTCATCAAAAATATTTTTTGCTTTAGATAGTTCAGGAATTTTATCCTCTGGGTGTACACTTCCACACTCTGATAGTTCAGAAGTTTTGGAACAAAAATATGAATTCCAAGACTTAATTACTTCAATAAAATTAGAAGCAGGTAAAATTACTTTAAGACAATTCACTAACATCTGCATCTGAAAAACAAAACCAATATCAGTGGAAGCATTATGAAGTGAATGAAGATGCACAAAGGTACATGACTTAGTTCTCCATCTTATCATGTGCATTCTCATCTTTATTTTAGTGTGCATAGTATAAAAAGAATTCATGAACTCCATACGAAAATTAATTTCAAAAGCATGCACAAAAAGATAAAGATAGCGTAAGTTAACTTTTAAATAATAGTATGACAATTTTTGTGAAATTTTACATAAGTAAAATTGGTATTCAATTTAAGATTTTCTACGAACTGAATGGCAAAATCTTTTTACTAATCATATAAACATTTATCAGTTTCAACACATTTTGCTAACTGTACAGAAAGTCATAATGGAGGGGATTTTTTCTTTTGTTGTATGCATATGAAACGTTTATGCACATTGCTTAAAAATGAAATATATGTCATTTTTTACACAGCAATATAAATACTACAAAAAAAAACACTTAAAAACTATTGCATCAGAAGATGTACAGAAAGCATTAACACCAGAAAATGTTAAATAGAATAAAATAGAAGAGTGCTGTATGATGCAAAACAAGTTTCAAGAAAGTATTCATATTTGAGAAATATGATAAAAATATGATCTCAATAAGGATATTAAAATCATCCATGGAGAAAAACTAGCATAATTTTAAAAGAGAATAGGAAATTAGTGCATAAAATGTCTACATAAAATGTCTACAAGAATTATTTTCATAAAACTGTAGGCTTACAGAAGCATTAACACTATATACAAATACAGATTCTATGATCTGGTGGGGGAAAGAGCTCAATGGGGTAATGTGGTTATGCATCAATCAAAAGGCTGTAGCTTGGAAATAAATGTTCGTATGAGTGCATTTTTTTAATTTTCAAGTTTAACGGTTAGGAATTACATTCTGAATTCAAAACTTCAGAGCTGGCAACATTTTATTAAGAGAAAAAATTCGTTTCTTGCGCATAAAACATTTAAAAATCTGAACAGCCCTTTAACTTCTATGGGAAATTTTGTTTACTTGAATTTCGAACAGAGTGACAGCACAGGAAGCTTCCTACATGTCTCAAGAACACTTACTCATTAGCAGTTATCTGTATTTATTTTACATAATACTTAGAGCAATTCAAGTAAGATGGGGTAAAGTGGTCACATAATTAGACTTAACATAAATCGTTGTTCTAAAGCAGCGGTTCCCAACCTTTTTCTCTTTGCGAACCCCTTGGAACAGGCAAAAAAGTTCGCGAACCCCCTGATGTTGAAATTAGTAACATGTAAGAAACAATAAAAAAACAGCATGTTTGCTTTCCATTTTTTGCAGCATTTGATTGCAATAAACAAAAATATAATTGTAAAATATCATTAAGTGCAAACATTAATAAAAAGTTAAAACTACATCTACAAGAAAAATTATAAACAAGAAGTTTTATAAACCAACTATTTTTTTAAGCATACTTTAAATTGGGGAAAAAATCCTTAATGCGATATTTGTGGCTGTTTGACGGAACAAAGAAACTGAAAGTTTGGTTCAATGTCTGACAGTTTGAGTCTTAAATCAGGCTCTGCATTCAATCTGCTTCGGTATTTATCTTTGAGATAAGTATAGGAGGAAAATTCTTTCTCGCACAGATATGTTGTACAAAATGGTAATAAAATTCGAATTGCTTTTTTGGACAAAACGGTATAGTCATTTCTTACACTGAGCCAGAAGTCAATTAACGAGAGCTCTTTAAAGGTAGTTTTCAATGAATTATCACAGGATAACTCGATGAGCATTTCCTTTTCAGGTAATGTCAGAGCGTTCTCTAAGCATGGATTTCCTTCAAAAGGATTGCGTATCCAGTTGTTTGAGAGAGGGACGTTATGCCTATTAGGAAAATACTCGTCAAAAGTTAGTTCAAGATGTTGCAGATGTTCACATACATTTCTTTTAACGCTTTCATCAAGTTTCATTGAGTTTTCTGATAAAAAATTACTAAGAGAAGTGAAACAAGAAAACTCACCCATTTCCAGGCATTGGATCCAGAAATTCAATTTTTTTTACCATAGCTTCAATTTTATCATATACAACGAAAATATTAATAACTGCACCTTGCAAGGAAAGATTTAATTCATTTAATTTTGAAAAGATGTCAGCTAAATATGCAAGCCTTTGCATCCAAAGAGGATCGAATATGCAAGTGGACAAGTGAAATGGATGATCAACAAAAAATGCTTGGACTTCTGACTTCAATTCAAATAAGCGTGTCAAAATTTTGCCACGGGAAAGCCATCTAACTTCTGTGTGAAGAAGTAAAGTAACATGAAGGCTTCCCATTTCCTCACAAAGCGCGTGAAATAGACGGCAGTTTGTGGCACGTGATTTTATGAAATTTACAATTTTTACCGCATCATTCAAAGTAGCGGATAATTCTGCGGGAATACGCTTACATGCTAATGCTTGTCTATGAATGCAGCAATGAGTCCATTCAATTTTCTCGTTGATCTTCTTTACTCGCACCACAAAGCCAACAAATTTTCCTGTCATTGATTTTGCACCATCCGTGCACACACCCACACACAAAGACCAATCTATTCCATTTTCTTCAAAGTAACTGTTGACCAGTTCGAAAATTGCTTCTCCAGTTGTGTTGGTTTTCAAAGGTTTTGCAAATAGTACATCTTCTTTAATTGTATCGTTAAAAATATACCTAACATAGACAAGTAATATTGCAGCGTTTGCTACATCAGTCGACTCATCAAGCTGGATCGCAAAATTATTCTCTTTTATTCTATTCACAAGTTCTTTCTCCACATTACTTTCCAAATCAGTAATTCTGCGTGATACGGTGTTGTTTGATAGCGGAACCAGGTCAATTTTTTTTGCCGACTTTTCTCCCAGCATACACTTAGCAATATCTTTAGCACACGGTCCAATTAAATTTTCTGCAATTGTATGTGGCGGTCCAGATCTTGCAATTCTATAACTGACTCGATATGAAGCTTCAAGGGCCATTTTACTATCTTCGTTGGATTCTAACAGGAACGTAGAGACGCTACACTTTTTATTATATTCCAATTTTCTTTTAAAATATTCGATAGGTTTGTCCTTGTGTGTCGGATGTTTTGTTTCGAGGTGTCTTCTCAGAAGTGACGATTTCAAACTGCTGTTCACTAGAACTTCGTTGCAGAGAAGACAAAGCGGTCTAGGTTCAGACTCTTCTCCAGTAAAATAAAAGCCCATTTGTAAATAGTCACTGTCATATTTTCGCTTTTTTCCTTTTTTCTCCCCTAGTTCACTTTTCTGTTTTGTCGGGGGAGGCGGCAATTCATTACAGCTATCTATTTCAATATCTTGTGTTGATTCGAAAGTTACTGCTGATGTTGAGGGTTGATCGATTGACTGCTTGTCCATTTGTCGCTCAACCAAACTACCAGTTTTCAACCATCGATCCATAACAGCAGAAAGTTATTAAATCATAAAAATTACTAACACGATTATAACTTCACAAACAGAGTAGCAAGTTCACGTAGCAAAACCAATTGCAAACAAAATCACTTCTTTTCAAGCATCTCTAAAGTATCTCTAAATACGTCTGTTAACAACTATTTCCCCAGAACTATGAGCATGCTGATGTTATATATTTTTGAAAACGAACAGATGGGTAAAATCCAGTAATAAATTTTAAGTTTGGAGCCTTTTGCTGTCATGTCTGCTATTCGATGACTGAATTCGACGGAAATTCCCGAGTTATATTTCAACCAGATTAGAAATAATACCCCTATGATGCATTGTTTGAGAATTCTTTATTTTTTTCGACATATGTATATTATGTATATTGTTTGATTGACTCCACGAGATGGCGCCTTTTTAAGGTCATCGTGATCCCCGCCACAGCTTAATACAACGTTTCTGCATGGCGCCTCGCAATAAAGAAGGAAGGATATCTCCTTTTTGTTGTCTATCGAAAAAAAAATGAGAAAATTTCTTTTTAACAAAGATTATAAAACCGCTGAAAGATTTTTTTTTTTTTTTTTTGAGCTTAATACAAGAGTCTGGCGCGTTTTCAAATTAAAAAAAAATTTAGTAACTATGTGTGCAAATTGAATATTTTATATAATTTTTTACCAAACAAGGAAAAATCCGCCATTGCACCGAAATTTTCGCGAACCCCCTTCCTGCACCTCGCGAACCCCTGGGGGTTCGCGAACCACCGGTTGGGAACCTCTGTTCTAAAGTCACTTAATTTTAACTTATAAGGCAGATATTAATTAAATATTCATTTCACTAAACATGTATTATTTTTACAGTTAATGGTATAAAATAAAGTTTAATTTACGAACATATACATGTGACACTACTATATCTGTATATATAAAGGTATATACATACTTAAACACATATAATAGTATATGGATGCACATGTCTAAATAAAAACGTTGTCTTTACGTAAATACGTATATGAGCGCGTCTACAGGTGTATATTAGGGTGGTCGCAAAAAATCGATTTTCAAATTTCTTCCGTGGCAACCCCCTAAAATGTGCCAATGGACTACAAAACATGATTTGCAAAGTTTCAGCTGAATTCGATAATATTACCACGTGCCGCAAAGAGGCTAAAGTTACGAAAAACAGCGACTTTCAGCAAAAAATCGTAGTTTTTCTTCTTTCCAACCAAAACTTTTCATCCTAGATACTTCGTTCTGGTCTCATTTTATAGGAAATTTTACTCTCGTGATGAGATGTTTTATCCATTTTTTTTAAATAAAAGTTACAGAATAGTTCTTGGTATTATTCAGGTCAGGTCATGAAAGATATCATTAATAAGGAATTTTCATGCAAAGACCGAAAAGCATTACAATATTCAATTAAATTTATTTGCTCTTTGTTAATTTTAATTTATCAATTAAAAAGGCTTCATTTAGAGGCATTTCAAAAATTAAATGCAACAAATTGCTTATTTAAAATGAAGGAACTAAGCTGTTTAGAAGAGAAAGCAAAGAGTTTATAAACTACAAAAAAGAAAAAACAATCTAATGCATTTCATTACGTACACTGTTAAATGACATATACTGAAAAGACATACATCATTATGTTATTACTTTTCATTGACAAATTAAAGTGGTAATGGCTTCGTTATGGTAGATTTTGATGAATGTGGAAAAATGTGCCTGCATTCAGACATAACTTGTAATAGAAACAATTTAGATAGAAATTAGTTTTACACCTCTTTCAGCTGTGACATTGACAACCATTAAACTGTTTACTATCTTTTTAGTTTTAATATAATATTGGTTTCTACATTATTCATCAAGATCAGTATTTAAAAACTTTGCATCGATTTCGAACCTCTTTTAAAAAAATTGAATCTCTAAATAGTTGGAGGAGAAATGAAAAAATCTGCATCTTTGTCCAATAAACTAAGCTTCTTTCAGATTGAGCTGTGCTTTTGTATCCCTATCATCACAATCATCTTCATTATCTCCTACTTCAGGTTTTAATTTTTCAGCCTCCCTTGTTTTCCATCTTTTTTTTTTTTTTTCTTTAAGTATTATCAAAAAAGGGAAATGCAACCTTCTCTGAGTTCAGGGCCACAGATGGCTAATGATTTTATGTAGTTTTGTGCCTACATCATCTTTATAAATACTCAAGTATAGAAGGAAGGATTTTTCTGACTGTAGATCATGGTTGGGGGCTAAAGCTGAATCGAAGACATAAACCATCCTTTTCGTAAATATCGATGATAAACGACCAAATATCTTTAATACCTTTTATCTCTAAATCGATTAAGGAAAGCTGATCCATGAAAAGATATATTTTTTAAAAGTATATGAGGCAGTGAGAGGCAAAGGGATGTAATTGACAGAATTAAAATTTCGGAGATAATCATTACAAATAGAAAAGGGAACCTCTATGCTTAGGGACAAGACATGGTACAAGTAGCTCTGGTAGGGGCTGTTATATAGCATGATTTAGAAAAAAAGTTCAAATGAAAGCCTAGGATCTGAACTCTAAACGAGTTTTTTAACGAACTTTAAAAAGTCTACTTACATCCCTTTGCTTCTCTTTACCTCATATGGCTTTTGTCATCCATCTAGTGCGATGAATAGCGACAGGTACACGAAAAGTAACGTAGTTTGGAGGAAAGACTCCCTAAACAAGTTAGGCAAAGTTGAATGAATTGCTTGGTCTCACCCCTAGGCTGCTACTGATTTTATTTCTCAAAAAGAAAGCTTGAAATTCCACCAGGATTGCTTATTTTGTTTTTAATCTTCTATACTTGCTTTGGATTGCTTCTTATCAATACCATTCATCCTGAAATTCTTGAAAAATATCTGGTTGAGGACTAGTGGACGTACTTATTTTACAAATCAAATCTTCTTTTAAACCAACTTCTTAAATTTGTTAGAGATTTGCTAAATACAAAAATGTTTTCTGTAACAACTGTACTCACAAAACGCAGTTTTGAACTGCAGAAGAACTAACAAGTCCCCGTCTAAGAACACAGACCACTTTCCTGGGAGTCGTAAATTTCTTTCTCTAGGGGGTCGAAAGCCCTTACATGACTGGGATTTTTAAGCTATTGCTTAGCTCTGACCACCAAGGAATAAAGCAACATTCCGTATTTATGGCCTCTACAGCCAATTTCAAAAGTTTTACACGTAGTTATTTGTTTTAGCTTTGAGTTTTAGAGACATAACTATTGTATAGTGAAATCCTGTTACAACGAACTTTTATTTACCAGAACTTTTAGATGTAACAAAGTTTTAGTAGTAATGAAATTCAAGCAACGTAATAGAAATCAAATCAGGGCTGAAAACTTCTTTCGTTAAATCGGACATTTCGTTGTATCGGTATTCGTTGTAACGTGGTTTCACTGTATACATTTCTGATAATATTGCTGTTTTTGCTCTGATTACTTAGCATTGTAAAGGGGTTACAACCATCAACTTAAAGTACTAATACAATTTATTTTTTAATGATTCATTCTTTTTAAGCGATTTTGAGGATATTAGCTACGACCTAACTTGGAAAATCCTGAATAATGTTCAATCAATTTTACAAGAATTTAAATGAAATTAGACTTAAAGAGAATAAAATTCCCTATAAAATGAAACCAGAACGAAGTTTCTAGATTTAATAGTTTTGGTTTTACAGATGAAAAACTACGATTTTTTGCTAAAAATTGCAATTTTTTGTAACTTTAGCCTCATTGCGGCACGTGTTAATATCATTGAAATGACTTGCAACTTTGCAAATCACATTTTCCAATCCATTGGCACACTTTAGGGGGGTGCCGCAAACGATTACTTGAAAAAAGTTTTTCCCCATGTACCTTGTGATCACCCTAGTGTATATACTTATACATACGTATACTATAATATTTGTATACAAAAGTATATATGTACATGGAGAAGCATAAATGTAACTACATGTATACATTGGTATGTAAATGTATATACATGTTAGCACAAGTATATACTCGTGTATACTTGTATGCATGAGTATATACTTGTAAACACAAGTAAACACGTGCTTTTTTACCAGTATACAAACCAAAATAAAGACCGGTAATTAAAGGTATAAGCATACTAAAAAAATGCATTTACATAATTGTATCAATAAATACGTAAATGGGTTCTACAAGAATTTGTCTATGTAGGTATATATTCGTCTATACACGTATATACTTGTTTATCTCTACGATTATTTTCTTTGTGTGTCTGTCTGTGTGTCTTTAACCCTATCTCCTTCATACTGGCAATGTCTACCAATGTGGGATCCTTTGACGTCAATACTGGTACTGTTGAATGCAAGACGTCCAGATCAAGCTATTCCACTCTGACTCGCCCGTATAAACCTTAAAGTGCCGGATATCCGGGGGAAGAAACATTGAAATCATCAATTGTCACTCGCAGTCGACTTTAAGCCACTGCAGGTGAAGAATGGAATTAGCAAGCAAAGCAAGCAGGGGCAGAGCTCCCTACTCTATGGTATTTCCGTGAACTTCTGTCTTTGTGGCTGTAACCCTATCTCTTCCAAACTGGCAACATCTACCAGGTCAATACTGGTCCTGTTGGATGCAGGACATTCAGGGAAAGCCATTTTGCCCTGTCTCACCCCTCTAAACCTAAAGGAACCGAAGAACAAGGGCCGGTTATTAAATCATCAAAAACATTGAAATCATCAAATGGGGTTGTGGAGCAGAATGAAAAACAGGGGTAGGAGCCTCCTGATACGATTATATGCAAGTAACACGTAAATACTCAGACAGACACCTTATACTTGTATACTCAAGTATACATGTGCATACAAGCGTCTGATATATTCATGTATACTCATGTATATACTTGTGTATATGCATATGTACTCGTGTATACTTACACGAGTGGACACCTACATACAAACATCTGATAACATGCATATACTGGTGCATACACCTAAATTTAGGTATATACAACTATATGTACTTACATATTTCCATGCACGCGTATTACACATACATACATGTATTTATTCTCGTTTATATGTACATATTTGAGTAAATACATACATATACACATTAGATGTATAAATGTATATTCATGCATACTTGTGAATACCCGTACATGTACGTATGTACCCTTATATGTACGTGTATACTTACATATATTCGTGTACATACATATATTCTTGAGAAATATACATTCAGGCACATGATGTTCGAATATACAGCTATATAAACATCTATACGCATAAATATTCGTTTATAAGCTGTCAAACATATTTTCACATGGCATATACACTCGTGAAGATTTGTATACACACGTATATGCTCGGGTATCAACGTATATACACGTGCATACAGGCATCTGATGCATATACTCATGTATAAACTTGTATACTCATGTATGCTCGTGTAAACTGGTGTAGGCATATATATATTCATGTTGTAATCATTATAAATAACCAAAATATATAAATATTATGGTTATTCTCACTAGTTTCACATCTTTTTTCATATATAACCACTTTCCCCCAACCCATGAGGTAAAGTGGTCATTAATACATAGGGAAAAGAAAGTGGTATAAGACAACTTAAATATTTTTCTTTCTAAAATTAAATATACCGAGTTCTTCATTAATGTAATGTGAAATAACAACAAAAAAAGTTGAAATGTTTAAGGAATTTCTTTTATTTCTTACCCACTTAACTTAAAAGCCTTGATTTTTAACCACTTTACCCCACCAGACCCTATACAGTGTTAATGTGCCATAATGTGTGTATACAGTGTTCCTGTATTTAAGGTGAACTGAAAGTGTAGAACAGAAAAAACACTAAAATATCACTGAAAAGTGATAAGGATAGGTACCTAAAATTTTTTATATATCATAACAACTTACTTGAAAAGGAGATAAAACAACATTCACAGATTTGCTATCCATATGAATACAGAGACCTAATTGATTCTGGTTGTTCTTGATTGATAAAGCGACTGTTGCGGAAGCAGTAGCTGGGGACAATAAAAACTGAATATAATCTTTAGCAAATTTCTCACTAACAGTATAAATACTCATGCAGTCAAGTTGAAGTGTCCACGGGAAACAGTCTTGACCTAAAAACAAAACACTACAGTGAACATAAAAATAAAATGTTATAGTGTATTTAGAAAGTGAAATATATAAAAAACAAAATAAAAACAAAGAATGCACTGAAATAGCACAATTACACATTAAAACTATTAGCAGATATTTTGTTCCTCTCTTTCCAGCACAAGAAAAAAATCTGGATGATTTCCATTTTGAATTTGTCCTTAGTGGTCTAGTAGTAAACAGATATTTTGAAACGATCTAAGTATATTGATTATATTCTAGACAAATGCATTTACAAACATTATTAAAAATTAATTCACTAATGCAATATTATTTCAATGAGTTTAGTGTGATACAAATTATCAGCTGAAATAACAAACTGGTACCAACGCAAACTTTATGCAAATGTTAAGGACATCGCAATTTGAATTGGATACAGCATGAATCAAATTGAATGTAAGCTTGGTTTGTCTCACTTTCCCTCTGCCTAACCAAGATGGCTGTTCCCAGCTGCATTCTACGCTGAAGCTCCAAGATTTCTACAGCCTGAGCAGTGTTGAAATGTAAAAAAGGTAATTTCAAGTTCGGGCAGCTGATTTTCTGTGTCCCGGGGACCAAAAAGCAATGAAATGATTAAGACCAATGGAATTCTCATTTTCGTGCAACTGGATTATGAAAATGCAATCAGTGACATGAATGCAATCATGGAATTTTATAAATATATTTTATATATTTTTGTATTTAAATGCTATAACTGCTGACAAGTTTCTTTGTCTATTCAAATATTTTTTGTTCAATGTCCGTTTTACTTGACTCTCAAAACAAATTAAGTTTTCATGCATTTTACACAAAAGTTCGATTCATTTTCCGTTAGCTGTTTATTTCATGCAAACAAAAACATATGCACTAAAATATTAGCAGAAATCTCAATGGAAGTAAAACTACTGCTCTAGGCGTAAAAGCAAATTTTATTTAATTTCGATAATTTTTATAAATAGATCTATGAATTAGTGCTTAGTGGTTCATTGTTCGTGTACTTGAAACACAAACTAAAAAGCATCAATTAAAAAAAGTATCGCAAATGTGAAACTTTTAGACTAGAGCATAAACGGATATACATTGATGGTTACAATATATATAAACAAATTCTCTGATGAGTATGACTAAAATGTTTTAAATCTAGAACTCTAAAATAAAATTATAAGCTCAATACTGAATTCTCTCATAAGTAATTAAACGCTTTGTTAAGGTATGCCATTTAGTAGGTGTAAAGCATCCAAGACTCTATTTAACATATAAGATTTTAAAAAAAACCTGGGTTTTAAACTCCGCACTTAATTAACTAACATGTCCTTGTGGGACTTGTTTTGAGCAAGCACTTGTGCCTAATGCAAATCAGGCAAAGAAGCATAAGTCAGACGTACCAACTAATGTTATATGGTGAATCAATAGCTTATGTCAGGCACCTTGTCACTTGAGTACTACAACTGCATATCAGCAGCTACATTGCATCCATTACTTTAAATATGAATTGAATCAGGGGTACACAGAGGATTGTTTCCTGGGAGGGGCTAGAAGTTTCGCGAGCAGCTCTGATAAGTGAAGTAAAAGGCAAAATCATTGAAGCTTCAAAAGGTCCTCCCCCGGAAGAAAAGTTACAAGTCTAACAAAACATTAAAAGTCCCAAAAATCTAATATCAGGGAGTCCTTAGTGACTTCAGAGAATAGACGGAGGTGGGCGTTTCGTGAGAACTGCCAGGAAAATTTTCGGAAGTGAAGTCTTAAAAATGACATTTTAGGGGTGTTAAGGGAAGATGAGGAGGCTTTCCCCCTGGAGAACATTGCTAAATTGAAATTTCTAAATTCCGAAATTTACTTAAAATTGAAGATATATGCAATTGTGGTGACGTGAAAGTGGGGTTAGGGGGGATCTAAACCGGAAATTTTTTGAAGTTTAAGTCTTCAAAACGCATTTTCGGCTCTCTTTGATGGTATTAGGAGAAGAGGATCGGAGTTCTGGGGCTCTGCCCAGAAATGTTTTGATATTGAAGTTATAGAAACGCAAATATAGATTATTTGCTGAGATATTAGGAGATTGAGAGGGGGGGTACTCTTGGTAATGCTTCAAAATTGAAGCCCAAAAAATGTATTTTCATGCTATGTTTGGTGATTTCAAGGGTTCTCCTAAAACATTTTTGACATAGAAGATCTAAAAACACAATTGTAAATTATTTTTGGTGTGCAAAGGGGTACAGGATGGAAGATTCGGGAGTTCTCCGATTTAAAAGGTTTTGCAGCTATCTTTTGGAGATGAGACACAAAAGAGGGAAATGCGGAAGTTCCGTGCTCTAAATACTTTGAAAATAAAGTTCCCAAAACTCACTTTAGGCTATATTACTACCAGTAAGAGGAGAAGGAGAGGTTAGGCAGCTGTCAATCGAAAATGTTTCGAATTTAAAGTCTTTGAAAAAAATTAGGGGAAATTATGATGGGAATTGGAGATTGAGTGCTCTCTCCCAGAAATTTTCGAAAACTCAAGGCCAAAAAATGCAATTTTAGGCTCTCTTTGGTCAAGGGGGTTTGTCTTCATGCTTCTGGTAGGGGCTTAAGCCCCTTAGCTCCCCCCCCCCCCCGTGGGTGCGCAACTAAATTGAATACATGACTTTTGCCAGCCAAAACAAAAGTAATTTGAAGCATGTAAAAAGCAAAAATAATTGTTTTTCTTTTCTGAATTTCATTTCATAGAAACATTCATTTACATTCTAAAATTACAAGTTACAAAAAATGTATCATGTTGTTCTTCATTCAATTCATCATTTGAGTCAAGCAACATGACACAAGATTCGAATTTCCAAAAAAAAAGAAAGAAAAAAGGAAATACTATCATTTCTGGTAAATTACCAGGAGAAAATACTGCCATTGCCGAAATTAACATTATGGGAAAATATTTGTTTTTTAGCAAACATAACTCATACTTCTGAAGGACTGTTCTCTAATTATTGAGAACTTCACACACAGAAAAACTACTTTAAATCAAAGGACAGTTTAATTACTGCAAGAGATAGCTACTATGATTACACAAAGAATCTTGAATCATGATCCTTCTAATTGGTAAAGCTGGAGTACTCCTATGAAGGTGTTCAGATGACCTGAATGAACCCCATAATACTGCTATGATACAACATAGAGAATTTAGCTCAATTTGCACCAGTTTCTCCTAAAACCTTTAATGTAAAATTGGAACAAGCTACTGTATACAAAAAGATCTCAGAATTCAGAAACAGTTGACAATAGATAAAATTAGAGCTGCTCCTTTTATAAGATATATGGATATATGTAAGACAAATATGTGAAATATTTTTGATATTCTCAATATTAAAATAGAATTGGACCATAAAGCAGGAATGGATATCAGAACATAAGAAGCCAAGAAAAATATACTTACATTTTTTATCATCAGTGGAATATTTAACGGGTACATTCATCTGTAATATATCATCAGATTGAAAGAAGCAGCTAGATGGATTATTGTTCTTAATTTTAATTCTTGGAAAGCTAAATATGAAGCAATTGTTTAAGCCACCAGTTTTTATAGCAGTTTGCCAAACTGAGAGTGTAGCAGAACTTGAAGACTGCTTGATGGATGTGCATGGCTGAGGTAAAAGCCCACATAAACTTTCAATATCAATCTAATAAAATAAAGAAATAAATAAAAATAAGAACATTGAAACTCAGAATGTTTTTTTATAATGTTAATCAAAAGTAGTTACACCAAAGTATAATTTTTTAATCATTTTGGGTCCTCAACTGTCGGCGACAATTTATAAATAGCATCATAGGTGCATTGTGGACGATGAAGAGGTGAATGATCATGAACTACAAATAAAACGTGAGTATTCAACATTTATTTATTTTCCATTAAAAGCAGCCTGGGTATCAACACAATATTGCAGCAAAAAAAAACAATAGAGTAAGGGTTCCTTCTTCTTACAGCAAAAACTTTCAAATTGAAATTCATCTTACTAGATTTTACTTTGATTCTCTATCAAGGAAACAAGAAAGAAAGAAATTTTAACTAACTAAAAAGTAGTTCTCACATAAACCAAGGGGTACTTTGCGGTCAACTAGATTGTCCTTTTACAAAACTAAATATTATGCTCATTCAATGATGTTGGGCCTGTAACTACCAGGCTAGATGCAGTTGTTTGAAATAATCATCAATCATCTGATGGCTTTTATTATAATATCTTATACCAAAACTACTCTTGCAAGAAGATCTCACAAAAATAAAAATCAGGTCTTTTTGAGTAGAAAAGGGCATTTACATGGCTGTTAAAGAAAAGGAATTACTAGTCGTCAAAACTTCATCTGTCACATTACACAAGGAATTTGCTCAACCTACTGCATAACCTCTATAAGGGAGGGGACTCCAAAACTAAAAAGTACTAATAAATTTTAACACTTGTTTGCTTAAATCCCTGCAATGTTTATACTGAAGGTTTTCGTTACACAGAAGGAACAGTGTTTAAAGGTTCCATTGATACAACATATTCTACAGTAGCATGTAATATTTTGTCTCAGCAACTTTCAACATTTTAGTACTTCCAAGGAGTTACCACACATTCTAGAATTGCCCAGGAGATGTGATCAGTTTTTTCAAGTCTATATGGCAATGTAGATTGTTATATGGTATGGAAACCTACATCTATCCACCCCATTTCATATAAAAGTTCATTTTGCACAATATTTTAATTCATAAAAAAAAATAATAATAATATAAAGCAAACAAATAGAATTAAAGGGGTTAAATATATGAATCAGCAAAAGTAAATTAAATAGTTACTGTTGTAGCACAAACCAAGCAATCCAACACTTTTTTCAGAAGTACAGTTGACTCCCGCTACAACGCGATTTGACTTACGTGGAATGGCTATAACGCGATTTTTTTCACCAGTAAAGAATTTTAGACCTAAAGCGAATTCTTCTTCTGCAGCACAAAAATTTTCAGAAGGGAAGTATCGGCATTGTTATGGCTACTAAAAAAAAATTTTCGTGAATGGACCTACATTCTTAGCATCACTGAGAGTGGAAGTTCCCACATCGTACTAGTCTGATAAATTGCTTATACAAATAACTACCCCTCCCTCATTTTCCCCTTTTCTTTCATTCTAAATGTGAAAGTTGTTGAAATATAATTACGCCTAAGAGTGCGGTTTCATCTTGTGAAGATCGAAAGAAAAAGAGAAAGTTTCTGACAACTAAAGAAAAGCTAAAGATTATGTGCTTGAACAACTATAAAATGCGTCGAAGGTAGCACGACAATTAGGTATGGAGTGAATTTTCCATATTCACAATTAAAAGTCAAGAAGAGGATATCTGTAAAAAGTTCACTGAGTAGTAGCTAAGCAAAATGCAAAAATTATGAAAATGGATGCTGCTCTTGTATTGTGAATTTAAGAAACTAGGGTGAGGATTGTTGCCATAGATAGAAACGTTATAAAAGAACTAGTGCAGCAACCGTTTTGTACATTTAAAAATATATAAGAATAACGGTTTGATCACACAGCATAAATCATCATCATCTTCACTTTTTTAAGTTACAAATATTATTACTGGCATTACTGCATTTGTTTTTCTAACTTCATACTCTACGTACTGTACTGTTTTTTTTTGTGCCTTTCTTTCCCATTGATCATTGATTTTGCGCATTGTAGCAGTATTTCATGTTGAATGAAACGGCTTTTTTTTATTTAAAATTCAAATGAAAATTCAGCATTTTATGTAAGAAACAATAATGCATAGTTAAGAAATGGTTTTTAACAGTTTAAGGTGGTGTTTACAAGTGCATAAAATAACTGGGTATGTTCATAACAGTTTTTACACATATCTTTTTTCTACAACATGAAATTTCGACTTACGCGAAGGGTCTTGGAACGCAAATCTCGCCCTAAGTCGGGACTCCACTGTAGTATTTACTTGCATTTTTCTCAGTGCATTTTCGTTTTTCAGATACATTTGTATAGATCGATAGATGTACAGATAGACATACATGTACAGATATTGGGTAGAGTGGATTGATTACAAATGTACAACAGAGGAAAGTTATTCATGAGTCAGTTTTATTTTGTCGATGATAATTAATAAAATTGAGCACAAGTATTTGTTAGGTTAACATAATAAGGTTGGCATTCATTAATTTTAAATTTAAGTTTTATTAAAACTCAGAAACATTACTGTAGTTCTCATTTTATGTTGCAATATTTACAAAGTAATTGATAAAAATGAGACAATAGAGTCAAACGTGTCTATCTTGAATTTCACGGGATAGGAGAAAAATTTAAGGTACAGAGGTTTTGAAATATGAAGGTTTTGGAAAAATTATAAAAATAAGCCATTGGAGCAAAGTCAAAGATTCTACCGCATTTGTATTGTTAAACATTTCATTGTACGACATGTTGTGATTACACGTTTTAATTTTAATGATTACATTGATAGCAAATTTATGCACAACTTAAAAACGAAATTTCAAAAATGTTGAGATTTTTCCTTTTTCTCAGTTGAAATAATTTAAACATTAAAAGGTCATAAATCCAGAGAACACTGCAAAATCTGTTCTCAAATGATCCAAAAGTAATACTCAAGAAGCTTTTTCTCTATTTAAGAATGCCTTCCCCAATTTCCAAATGGATGGAATTTTTAGAAAACTTCCTCTTTGTAACATATAACTTATAACATATTGAGCTACATTTTTTACAAGACTTGAGGGACTATATGACTGCTGAAATGAAAAAAATGCTTTTTTGTCTCAAACTTCTATTATTGATTAAGATAGGTGGAGATCAAATTCGAAAAAGACAATGAAGTTGGATTTTGAAATATAGGGTTTTTGGGAAAATTCATTTGAGAGAAACGTGGGGAAAAGTTTTGTATGCATGCTATAAAGAATAAACACAGAATTGAAAATAACCAATACAGATATATTTTTGAGACAGACCGGTTTGAGATAAACTGGCTTGACTGTAATCAATTTTTGAGTTCACGAAACAGAAATTCAAAAGAATGAGCACCACCACTTGCTGAATAAAAAAAAATAATGCATTTAATATTACAGTTGACTCTCGCTACAATGCAATTCAACTTACGCGAAATAGTTATAACACGAATTTTTCACGAGTAACAAATTTTAGTGATAACACGAATTTTTCGCCCACCACCGCACAAATTTTTTTGGAAGGAAGTATCAGCTTTGCTATTGGCTACTAAATATTGACTTCGTGAATATTATTACATCCCTTTAAGCATCACTGACAGCCTAAGTTCCCGCATCAAACTAGTCTACGCATCGCGTTGCTAGTGCATCGAATGATCAGTCAGCATCTTTCATTTATTTATTTATTTTATTCTGAATATTAAAGTTGATGAAATATTATGGCACTTTAGTGGCACCTGCAGCTAAAATTTGTGAAGATGGGAAGAAAAAAATAAGTTTCTGATAAAGGAAAAAAAGGCTAAGATTCTCGATATGCTTGAAGAACTACGAAACGTCGACAGTAGCATGACAATAAGGCTCTTCTATTGTGGATAATAAAGAGATCAGAAAGAGGAGATGTTAGCACACAAATTGAAACGTTATAAAAGAAAAGGCAAAGCATCCGTATTTAAAAATGTATTATAAAAGAATAACAATCTGATCATAGAGCATAAATCATCACAATCTTCATTTTCTAAATCTTAAATATTGCTACTGTATCTACTGTACAGTACTATATGTATGCAGGGTGTTCTGTTTTAAACCTGCAAGACTTTTATTTTCGCAACCATAAGTCCTAGATGTATACTTCCAATTGCAAAAATGTTCAAAATCAGATGCAGAGTTAAGATATTGAAAGTTTGAAGCAAAAATTAAAATGAGTCAAAAAATACAAAATTTAACTTTTTATACAGGCTCTAGGTTTCCTAACTAATATTTAGAGAAATAATCTCCATTGAAAAACTATCACTACAGAAAAAACTTGATATTTGCGCATTTCAAAACTCAAGGAGATATTCCATTTCAAAGTTTTAAGGGGACCATACAGAAGATGAGATTGGAACTTATCACTCTTTCAGAAGAATGGCAAGTTGTCAAAGTAGAAAATCAAAGTATTTATAATTTTTCATTGCTATTCACAAATAAATGCAAATGTGGTGCCGTGATATGCAAAAACACACTACAAAACCTCTAACAATTAGAAAAAATACACCCCTATGCACACATATGATTTCAAACAGTTGTTAACTGCTATATTTACCCCCAAAAAGAATTATTGATGGCTGATGAAAAGTGGTGTAAGTCACAAAACACTGCGTTTCATATCACGGTGAATAATGGTCGTACTAATTTCAAACTTTTTTTGTTGGAATTATTTTTCAATGGAAATTATTTCACTAGATATAAGTTACAGGACTTTCGGCCCATATAAAAAATTAAATTTTGTATTTTTTGACTTTTTTATTTTCACTTCGAACTTTCAATATCTTAACTCTGCATTTGATTTTGAACATTTTCGCAATTGGAAGTATACATCTAGGACTAACAGTTGCAAAACTAAAGGTCTAGTAGTGTAAAAGGGAACACCCTCTATACAATGTAGTGCATCATTTTACTATTGCTACATGCTGTGCGTACCGTGTCGTTTCATTTTATGTCCTTTGCTCCCATTGGTCATTCATTCAGTTTGCAAAGCAACTGTATTTAAAAACATATTAGATAAGAATATCGATCTGATCATGGAGCATCAGTCATCAATATCTTTATTTTTTAACTCTTAAATATTGTTACTGTATCTACTATACAGTACTATTATAGTGCATCATTTTAATTTTACTACATGCTGTGTGTACTGTGTTGTTATATTTTATGTCTTTCATTCTCATTGGTCATTCATTTTGTGCATATTAAAGTATTTCATGTTGAATAACAGTTTTTTATTTTTTTAAATACAGTAAAAGTTCAGTTCTTTATACAAGAAACAGTAGTGTATATTTGAGGAATGCTTTAGAGCAGTTTGAGGGGTGTTTATAAATGTCTAAGAGAATTTGGTATCCTTTAAAAAAATTGTATGCATATATCTTTCCTACACGCGAAATTTCGACTTAAGCGAGGAGTCTTGGAACGTATCTCTCGCGTAACTCGGGACTAGACTGTAATACCATGCTATGAATTATGCTGAATATAATGAAATTTGCTCAAAACATACGTTAGGAAGACATTTTCTAGTTCAGACGAATCAAAGTAAACTCTCTAAGAACAAAATTACAAGTAAAACTGAAAGTTTCTTTGAAACAGTAAGCCCCATACAAAGGTTACTCAGCGCACCTTTTTAATTAACATATTCTTTGTCATTAATATCTTTCATTATGATCTAATATTTAATCTTTAATGTTTGGAAAGCTTTAAAACTGGAGCATTTTCAATCCTGTTAACCACTTTAGCACTGGACTAGAAACAAATTAAGCCTTCAATTATTTTAGAATAGGACAAAATTAATGATACTTTTCACAATAAAAGATATTGGCAAAAAGTATGTTCTCAAGAGAATAACGTGACATTTTTTTAAATGTGCATACCTCTAAAACAAGTTGAGACAAAAAGTCACTGCATTCAAGTAAAGTGATCTGTAAACGTTTAAGAAATCCTTCTTTACTTGCAAAATTAAGAAGAGTTGACTGTGATTTTGACAATGATTGGCTAACAGACTGCTCTTTTGTACGACTACTACAAGTTGAATTTTCTGAAAAAGAAAGTGATCTGCATTAAAAAGATTTTTCATATACATTCAACAAGTATAAGAATTGTTGTTTTTTAAAATTTTAATACAAGATAAAGGAAAAAGTAACAGCTACTTTAATTTAAATCTTGGAAAGAGATATAATGCATGATTATCAAATTTTGTAACAAAAAGTAAGACATCATTACACAGGCACACAAAAAAAGATACAGTACAGTACCCGCCACAAATAAAATCACTGGATTATAAAATCAGTCACTTTTTAAAATCAAATCTGGAAGAAGAGAATCATTGCAATACCAAAATATGTTAAAATCATCGATGCCTTTTAGAGCAAAGAAGAAAATATTATGTTGAACGTTACAAAACAATTAGTAAACTCTCAAACGATATTGAATCTTTCGTCTTCAATTCTGTTAAACAAACTGCAATACATCAATATTTTAAGACTCTTGTGTAAAAAAAAAAAAAAAAAAAAAAAACTCATGTTTAGTAAAAATGACAATAGTATTTTGAAATACTTAAAACAAAAATAAATGATGTAATGCATTTTGTTTTTGAAAGTATTTAAACTTCAAACCTTTAATTTTTTTTTAAATGTAGGTATGTTGGTTAATAAAATCAGCCGCTTTATAAAATCAAATGTCCTGCGAACAAATGTGGTTTAAATAAGCCATGTCACTGTACTCAAAGTCCTGTTTACTTTGAAGAGAATATCAAAGAATTTTTAGTTAATCAAGATTCCAAAAGAACATTCTAATTACTATGCAACAAGCATTCAGCTCAAACAAGAAAACTTAACACTTTAGGAAATGAATTTTGAAAAGAAACATTGTAGGATTACAGCAGAGTGACTGCACATAAGGATGATTGATAAACTAAATAAGAAAGCAGACCAGACAGCTTGTATGGAGAAAATTTAAGCTTACGCTTAAAACTTCTTAGCAACCTCATTATAAAATCAACTGAGCATTCAAACTAATAATGATATGATACCTGACACACTATGTATCATTACTACAATATACAACAGTAAAATGAAAAAATGGTTTGAGTTGAAACACGTGCTTTTAAATAGTTTATCAAGAGTCTATATCTTCTACTCTTCATTCAATCTAACTACAATAAACATTGTGTATATTAGAGCAGACTGACCAGTGAACACTTTAGCAATTTTTCATTTTCAAAAATTCCTAGCATTGTTGAAATTGTAGTATCTGCCACATCACAGTAAAATCACATTAAATGATGTAGTTTTTTTTTTTTTAATTGAGAGAATTTTTATGGCTCAGAATCAAGACTTTTTGAGGGATTGAAATAAAAAAAAGGTGCTCCGACCCAGTGAATGAACAATCATACCAGTGGAAAAATACAGTTTTGTCTAGTTGTTTTCTTTCTGGGTAGAAGGGTGTTACAACTGCCAATTCATCTAAAAAATGAGTTTTAAAACCTTCATTTTCTCACAAAAAATACAAAAGATTCATTGACTGAGTGGTGTTCATTCACTACTGGTCGGTCTACCCTACCTACCATTAAACAAACAAATTTCTGTACAATATTTAAGAGATATTGAAAATAGCGTACACAAAAACTATAAGACAGCACCAATATGAAGAAAACACCCACAGAAAGCCATACCCATCTATAATTTTTCAGTATAACAAAAAATTACGATTGACAGTTAAAATATTTTTAAGTCATAAATACCCCACAGAAAAAAACATTTATCATTTATAAAAAGACAATGTTTATCACAAAAAATGCCAGATGTTTATTGCCATTTGCATCACTAATTTATGAATGCTCATCAATTTAAAAAAACATACATAAGGAAATTCAGTTCACAAAAGACTTATGACACACCATACAAATCAAAAAACATTCTAAATTCAGTCTTGAAATCACTGATTGTTTACTCATAGCATTCTCTTTATTTTTTTCCATTTGATAAAAATGTTTACAATTTATTATCAACTAGTTTTTAAAAAAAAATTAGAACAAGAAACACAATAAAAAGTGTTAAACAAAAACAGAAAGACCAAAATGTACTCTTAGTAATAAAGTATGAATGTTAAGTATTATTACTAAAAAATATTACAAAAATAAGAAGTAGAAATTGAATATTTTCAACAGAATAACATACCTTTAAAATCAATAGAACTAGTCAAGCTCAACTCTTGCTCTGAATCAAAACCTGTAGGCATTATTTTATCAACAGATGATAGCCAGGAGAAGAAATCTGGATCAAAACAAATGGTCGACCCACTAATATGCAATATTAACAGAGCAGGACCTAAATTCAATGCCAAAAAAAAAAAAAAATCATGAAATAACAATCATACTTTCCTCTCTATTAAGTATACACAAATATCTCAAATTAATTTTTTACAGATGTTCTAAAACATTTTGTTTCAGTCAATTTTTAAATAATAAAAAGGATTTACTCAAAAATAAGTTATTTTCACTATGTAAAGAGATTTGTTAAAGATGGATGTGCATACAAAGTAGCGTAACAAGAGGTTGGCAGGAGTGGCTCTTGCCAGGGAGGCACCATTTTGAGTGACTGATTTTTTCTTTTTTCTTTTTTTTTTTTTGAATTTTTTTAAAAAATTGATCATATAAGTAGAAAAAAAACTTGCAAGAAAAAGAGTTAAAGGGGGAAAATGAAACAATCCTTAATTCTCAAACAAAAAGTGTGAGGGGGGGGGGTGGTTACCCGTAGTACTAAATTTCATTTCAATTCACTGAGTTAGCTAAAGACTTTTATACACAATTTGAATATACCAGGGAGTGGTGGTAGAGGGCGTTCTATACTGGATGACTCCTATTTTTTCTTTTGTGGAGAGGGGAACACTGTGTTGTGTATAGTTTTTACAACACAAAGTATTTATTCTCATTACAACAAATAATGTAAGCATTAAAAGTCTTACTTCAACAAAATATCGGGCGGTTGTAATTAGCCAATATATAGTATTTTTATTTTGCCTGTAAGTGAATGGTGATGTTTTATAAGCCAATTTCAGATCAGCAATGCTTTTTGTATTTGCTTTGCTTTCCTAACTATACTAGGATTTTTTAAAATGCTTTGATTTTTATCTAAAAAATTTTTTAAGGTTTCTTTCTTACGTTTACTAAATGTGCAAATTATGTTTACTGTATACTCTCCTGGTGTTTTGAAACAAATTCTATTTAAAGTAAAAGCTGTTTTGAAAAAATAATAAATACATTGCTACAAACGGAACTGAAAAATGCTTATTCTCATTCAGTTCAAAAACCTACATTATTTATATTTATTGGCAAATTGCAAAGATTATTGGTTTAATTGAACTTATGTGAAATCGTGGGGGGAGAACTAAAATTTTTGGGAAGGGGAAATTTCTCAATTTGCCAAATGAAATCCTAATTTTACCGAATGATAAAATTTGAGCACGCACACATAAACATACATACATAACATCTACTGCGAAGGAACATTAAGCATCATTGAAAACAATTTAAAAAAAGAAAATAAAAATAATTAAGTGGCAATACTGTCTCCTAATTTGTCGAATCAATTAATCAAAATATCCACACCCTCCCCCCCTCCCAAAAAAATAATGTTTTGGGAGATCACAGTGACCTCTGGTGACTTCACATTGGAGCCACCTGCGGGAGGGGTGCAATTTCTTAAGTTTGCCATGGGTGCTCGACCCCATAGGTACGTTACTGTACATACAAAAAGCTAATTTGCAAATTAATTGGGAAATTACTCACAGTTTTGCAAAAAATTACACAAGAATAAAATTTTGAGAACCTTACTACAGTGCTTAGAAAACATAGCGTGTCAATGCAGGGAAAAAGCAAGACAAAAGCTGTGTTCAAACAAACTGTGCTCATATAAGTGCAACAAATATCAATAAAAGGAAGTTTCAGTTAAGTATCCACGGGTTTTAAGAGATATTTTCAGTATAGTGATTTAATTCACAGTTAAGAGGTAATGCAAAATTTTAAACTTATATTTATGGAAGGGAAAAGTTAAATGTTATGATAACTGGTTTATACCTTTTATGTGCAAATGTCAGGAGGTAAAATTTAAGTTCTTAAGCCAAGGCGACTCCTCTCTCAATTTTATGTGTGGAAGGAGATCATACAAGGGAGAAAAAAGTTTGCAATAACCTTTCATAACTTCAACCTTTTGTGTACTTTCTCATTTTAAAGTTTTAGGTTTGATTTCTTGGGTATTTTTTTTTCTCTCTCCTTATTTTTGTGCTACAAGTAAATATTCTAGAATTAAATAAATTTGACAGCATATATATATATATATATATATATATATATATATATATATATATATGTATATATATATATATATATATATATATATATATATATATATATATATATATATATATATATATATATACTGAAATAAAATAAAAGAAAATTAGAAAAGAATAAAATAAAATAAAATGGAGTAAACCACAAGCCCAATGTTTCGCAAAGCAGCCAAACAAACAGCAAGGTAAATATTACAAAATGCAAACAATAAACACATAAGGGATTTACAAAATTAAACAAATAAGAATACTAAAACTAATAATAAGACTAAGTTGATGAAGCCAGAACTCCTCAGCAGTGGAACTTTCATCCTAAAGTCAACAGACCCAAAATTTTAAACTAAAAACCAAAGTCAGGATGTCCAGTTCCTCGCTTTAGTTTTTAGTTTAAACTTTTGGGTTTGCTGACCTTAGGATGAAGGTTCCACTGCTGACGAGTTCTGGCTTTATCAACTTAGTCTTATTATTAGTTTTTGTATTCTTATTTGGTTAATTTTGTAAATCCCTTATGTGTTTATTGTTTGCATTTTGTAATACAGTCAAACCTTGATATCTCAAACCCCATTATGTCAAACCCTTGATGTCCAGAGAAAAAAAAAATCCCCAGCATTTTCTATAAAAACCCTTATGTATTTTCCATAGTTATCTCAAAATTTATTTTTTGAAACCCTTGATATGTTGAAATTTTTGCACAGAAGAAAGTTTCAATTGGCAGTTTTTGCAGTAAAACCAGTTCTAGAGATAATTGCTTAGGGTTTTCATCCTTTTTCTTGGAAATTTTATGAATAGGGGATTGGGTCAAGATAAAAGGGGAGTGGTATGAAGGGGGTGCTGTGTTTTCCCCAAAGTTTAAAATCTTTGCATTTCTCTCGAACATGTTGTCCACTTCGAGGGTGGATTTTTGGTCCGTCAGTTATCAAGCGAAAACGCAAAATGTATTCCTCATTTTCATCATTCTGCTTTTTTAACTCCAACAAAATGGCTGCTGAGAACTTTTTGAATGCGAGGTTACTGGTTGAAGATAAAATTAGAATTTTTAAATTTTTACGTGAAAAAAACCAAGTTGAAATTGTTTTTCATTCGCGTCTTTTATCATATCCATATACAAATTGACTCAAATTGTTCCACTACAATCTATGATAAAAGATGCAAATTTAATTTCACAGTTAACAGCTTACAGGATTTTTCCTCCTGCTTAAGTAAAAAGGTTTTTATTGGCATCATTGTTTCGCAAGCTATCAGAATAGAAAGAATTTGCAATACCATTTCTGCATTTAAGCAAGAAATTTCAGTACTCAAAAACTTACTTTTTAATAATAACTTCCCTAAAAATCTAGTTGAAAACATTTGCTTAAGTATAGCCTTCGATGAGCATTTCGCTTCTTTTGAAACTGTTTAACTGTGTAAATGTATGATACAACCGTGACAAACCATTTTTTATGAATCACCGGGTTGGATGAATTTTTACACGTGGGAAACAGACGACTTGGTATGTCTATGGATTGATCTTCTGGATATGTTTTTATCTTTATTTTATTGTTACGTTGACAAATGGAATGGATTTTTATCAGGTTGAACAGTGGAATTGGCTTTGTTTACATGGATTTCAAGGTAAGACAATTTTGTTATAGGCAGG
Organism: Uloborus diversus; assembly: GCF_026930045.1. NCBI lineage: Eukaryota > Metazoa > Arthropoda > Arachnida > Araneae > Uloboridae > Uloborus > Uloborus diversus. Next base: position 127,744,631 of record NC_072740.1, read on the forward strand.
TACTGTCCCGTGGATGGCTAATTATCGGAACTTGTTTTCCTAATTAGTCGAGGCAAAACCCCCTGCTTTTAGGTTTAGGTTTGAGCTCTAGTTTATTGCTTTTAGTTTAGCAAGTGGTGCTTTTGCCCATTGTTACTCTATATTGCATGTACTGGAGCTTAAACATTCTCTTTTAGTTCATAGTTAAAATTTTGGTCTTTTGACCATAATTAATGAATCCTCCACAGCTGATGAGCTCTGGATTCATACTTTATCTTTTCCTACTTAATAGCTGTTTGCAATTTTCCTTTTTATCATCATTAATTATTTATAATTTGTTTAATATTTGAAATTCTGTTTGCTTAATTATATATATATATATATATATATATATATATGTATATATATATATACACATATATATATACATTTGTTTCGGGTTAATAGGACCATATTGAGACGGGCCAATTTGGTCCTAATAACCGGCTGGTCCAATTAAGCGAACAGGACCTAAGTAGCTTGACCGAACAAGTCTATACACAAAGCATATAAATGCCCTTATGATTATTCAGAGCCCCATATGTATGGTAAGCATACAAAGAAGAAAAATTGCTGTTTACAAAATGTTTTCATAAAAAATAAATTAAAAGTAAAGCAAATAAATCATCCCATCCCGATATGGCTTCAGTTATTATTTCCAGTTAGTATGGATTCAATTCAACAACCAGAAGTAAATAAAAATGTGAGAGTGAAACAATAAGTGCTAAAAAGGACTAATTGGTCATTATAAATTTCCAATTAAATGTAAATTACATATTTTACAACTAAATCGAAGAAATTTGAAATTTCACTGAAAATTTAATTTTTGTTGGAATTGTGCCCCCATGAAATGGGAGTTTCACTAACCATTTTTTTCCCTCTAAATATTGCTGGGTGTAATTGAAAGATTAAAGGAACTATTATTAAATTTTATTGCACTAACTATTAAGTTTGATTTGATCTCACATTCCTTGGTCTGATTAAACTAATTTTTGGTCCCAATAAGCGAATAATATTAGGTTTGTGTTATGGGATTTGTTTGGGTTCTTCAACATTTGGTTCGAATAAGCAGCTGGACTGATTAACTGGAAGTCCAATTAAGCAGATTCCACTGTATATACAGGGTTATTCAAAAGTCCTTAGACAATCTTTAAGGGGGGACGTCCCCCTCTTAAGGGACATCAGGCATACCAAAACAAGTAATTTTCACTATAGAACATGAGGGCATGAGCAATAGAGGGAGCTCAGCGACAGGGAAGTAAGTACAAGAAAAGGAGGACAGAAACAGTGTAGCTCACATGTTTAATGGAAAACAAACTGACAAGATTGCAACTTTAAAGATGCATGGGTAACAACATAAGGTACAAGTCGTACATAGCATAACGGTTAAAGTTAGTAGGAGGCAAAAGCACACAATAACATACATAAATACCTACTTTGCGACCCCATGTTCTGTAGCGAAAGTTACTTGTTTCAGTATGCCTGACGTCCCCTTAAAGTTTGTCTAAGGACTTTTGAATCACCCTGCATATATACAGTAAAACCTGTCTAGAACAATACTCTTGGGACATTAAAAAATATTGTTATAGACAGGTTACGTAATAAGACAGTTTGATTACTTATGCTGCCATTTTGCTAGGATCAAGGAAAATATTGTTATAGACAGGTTTATAGTTATAGATTGTATAAACAATTTTTAAAACTGATAAAAAGGAAAATCAAATTTAAAGCAAAAAAACATAAAAAACAAACATAATTTTCATGTATACATAAATACTATTTTATGCAGCAACGTTTAATATCTATATACAATTCATAACTATTTGAAAATGAAACCTTTTAAAATTGAAAGTTAAATAAGTATTCAGTCCGTAAATATTTAAATTTAAAAAAAATCTGTTTTTTTACCTTCCTGTTTAGGAACTTGAAACAGAAATTGTAAAAAATATTGCTTTTTATCATCTCTTGAAATAAATTGAGAATCATCAACTTTTAAAAAATCATGACCCTTGTGCACATTTGATGTTGCCTCAGGTGCACTAAACAACACTGTGACATTATCTAAAACAGAAAACAAAAATTGAACATATTCATTATATCATAGCATTTTTTCATGTTTAAGGATACATATTTAATTAGCATACCTTCATTCTGAAACTCCAAGCATGAAGAATGCATAGTAAGTTTTAAGCAAGACAGTTCATCAGTTTTCATGTAGGAACTTCTCACATCACTAATTTGAGCAAAAAGAAGAGGGTATCCTGGAGCACAGTAAAAACATAAAAGTTTTATTAAATTTACTAAACAGGATTTCAACATTTATTTCAGTGACAACACAGAATGTTCAGAACCCAACTGGCACATGCCAGTTCCATTAGTATGACAATTGATCAACATTTAGAATATCCACAATGCAAAGCCTGGACTGCAGTTGGATAAACACAAAAACAATAAGGGTGCGGCAAGGCATGCAAGTTTTTCTTTGAAAAATAATGTAGGACTTTACTGTCCCTTACTGCATGAGCTTCACAGTAACTATCCAACAGAATCTCACTAAATTTTAAGTAGTGTTGATTTCTAGTTGAATTACAGCCATTACATTTGGTTTTTGCAGCAAAACAGTAGATTTTCAGTGACATTGTTAAATTGAATAATCACAACTATTCTAACAGAAAATATAATGTTCAACTGTTTCTGAATCTTACAAAGTGAATGAGATCAAATGTCATTATGAAGCAGCTTCTAGAAAATTCAAACAGAAGCCATGCAAAAAGAGCCATCATTAGAAGAAAGCAAAACCTAGAAATTATGCAAGCTAATCTGAAAATTGAAACGTAATTGGCAGCAAATGAGTGTTTAAAATGAAAAGAATTGAAGAAGAGAGCATCCAGCAGTGCAAAGCATGTCTAGTCAATAAAGGGCTTTTTCATCACACAGTGAAAATAATGATGAGACATTTGCTCTTTTTGTAGATCAAATACAGTTCACTTTATTATCAGTGGCAGCAAAAGAAAAACCGACTGTCACTGTAGTATTAAAACTGCATTTCTGAATGGCAAGTAGAACAACACTAAATCCATCTAACTGATGTTATAATCATGGATCTGAAGCCTAAAAAAAAAGTTCTAATTCACTTTCTGGCAAAAAAGGGATGTGCAACAAAGGAAGTTCATTATTGCTTGAAGAATGTTTATGCTGGTGCTGAAACAGACATAAGCAATGATGAACTCTGAAGCAAACAGCAGTCACAGATGCAAATTAAGAATAAGCTGATGAATTGATCTGAGGAGACAGATATGCTACAGTTCAAGATGTTACTTATGCATTGAAGGTCTCTTATGGCTCTGCCAAAAGAATACAGTAAGTGCCGCTTAATGTGATCAAGGATAACATATATATATATGTATATATTAAAATACTTATGCACTATTGACCACACTATAATAAGAATTTTTAGACTTTTGATCACATTCTATTGGATATTTTTAAGCAATTTACCTTATTTAAGAAATGTTTCTTGCACTCTCTGACAAGAATTTAGAGGGTCTGCTTTTTTTTTCCAAGACTTTTTTCCAGAGGGAAATATTAGGAACCATTTATCTATGTACAGATATAGCTTATAATCAGTTATAATTACTTCAACGAGATTTTAACGGACTGCAACCATACTCAAATCAGGAGTTTTAAAGACTGTTGTTCATATTCTAATACTGTTTACTCAAGAGCTGTTATCATTATTCTAATAGGAAATATTTACCCTAATTAGAAGAGCATAGGATTTGTACCACATAACTTTACTTCTTTTCTCGAGGAATGATGCAATATTTGAGGAGCCCAGGCAATGGCAGAGGGCTAGATTGCCAGTAGTTACATAAGAACTGAATAATAGATGATCAGCAGAGAAATCTCCTACATTTGAGACTATCTTCTCCCATTTTTGACCATGTCAAATGACGAATTCTTTATTCAATTCACAGTAGAACAATTTCTATACCTCAATACTGACATGAACCCAAAATTTACCATAAAATCTAATTTCAGTGATTAGTGTGTGTACAGTCCAAAAGCCATCATGATTTGCTTTTTTTCATTCCTTCTGTGAATATTCAGCAGAACTTTTATTCATTTTGAATGCATCAACAAGAAGAGAGCTCATACAAGGAAAAAAAACAAAATACAAGGTACGAAAATTTAAAAAAAAAATTAAAAGAAAACTGCTACTATGTAAAAAAATTCTATACATTATAAACAGTTCTAACACATAAATTTCTAAAATAAGTATTTAACTTGAAACTTACCCACTTTTAAAATTTGCATCATAGATCTAATTTTTTCCACTCCTATAGAATTGAAATGCTTTGAAGTCCATGAGTGAAAAATAATTAATAAAATAAAAAATTGGGCTTCATGCAAAGCAATGCCAATTTTATCACATTCAAATGCATATTCACATAAAGTAATGTTTTTGAGATTAGTCCAAATATCAGGTAGCATTAGAGTTTTCATGAAAAACGTCAATGAAGTCTTTTGTAAGATATTACGTTCTGGTAGCAGTGAAACACTTTCCTTTTGAAGAGACACTTCAAGGTCAAATACCTAGAATAAAAATAAAATAAATATAAGATAAAAGTTATTGTAAACATAAACTTGTATGAATGTGATGTTGCATTCATATGTTTGTTACAAAGCATGTGCTTTTGAAAAAAAAAAATCTTCAATAACAATACCAAGCTATTAGATATCATAATTCAGTTCTATAAATTACAAAAGGGAAATAACTATGAGTGAGAAGAATATTAAATTGCTTTAAAAATGAACAGCACTTCTCAAAAAAACTCCTAAAAAATCCTCAAAAAAACAAACTTATATTTGATTGATACTATTATATTTTCTCCTTTCCTGAATATTTATCTGTGATACAATGCACTAGTTTCAAGACGAATAAAATAATCAATTACCTTAAAAGAACCTAACTGAGTTATGATGTTATGACTATTTTTTTCCTCACATTGCTCATTATGAAATGTTTTTAAAGAAATTTAAAGTGAATTTGCTGCATGTAAATGTAAATTCAAAGTTTCATCAACATTTATCAAGCATGTTATTTCCAATATGTTCCTCATAACTTCAGTAGCATTTAGATTTAATATTTCAATGATATTTTCCCTATTCTAACAAATTAACTTTAAGTGTTCACTCAGTATATTATCATCTATAAAAGAGCAATTAGGTTCTTTGTAACTTGCAGGGTCAATCCAAATGGTCAATTGATTGCAACATTAATTGAACATTGTCAGAGTCCAAAGCAGTCAAGAGTATATTTAAATTGATAGGAGTGATTGTTGAGCTCAAGCCATCATGTAAAAATACCAACAAGATATGTTGTTTTCCTCAAGAGGTTTGCTACCAGATAATAAAAAATATGGTCAGCTGTAGAAATACTGTTTCAAGACTGTCAGTCATATAGATATAGAAAATAATTTCAATTTATTAGCAGGGTATGTTTGCTCAATTGAGCTTTAACTCCTTAAGACCGAGTCCGCCCAAAAACGGCTTTGTAGCTTAGATCCGAGTCCGCCCGAATCCGGCCCACTTATACGAATTCGGGGGTAGTGGGCAGAAAGAGACCCCTATTGGGAGATCACCCCTAGGAAGTTTCTTTCTTCTCGCCAGTAGTCATTTAGCAGGTGACAGCGACAATTGCATGCATAGAGAGCTGCTAATGACTTGAGGTCCCGTGGTATCCTCGAAAAATGAAAAAAGACAAATTCGTTGCACAATTGCATTTAATTTTCCTGAACTTTTAATTTTCACCTTTTTATGCCAGTTTTTTGAAACAAATGGTATTTTGGTTTTATAAATTTATGTACGAATTATCATTAATAAAAATAATACAAAACAATGTTGATAAAGCACACAATTTGCAAATATTTACATATACATGCTTCGGGGTTAAAAGGAACTTCGAAACACGTGTATGCAACTCTATTTGCAAAATTTTGCTATCTGTTAACTTTTTTTCCTTATTTTTATTTTCAGCCTCAACGTACTTATTTATTTCCAGTTTTAGAATCTTAAAAGCAACACTTAGCAAATCAGAGCTAAAAAGACATCTAAACAGATCTGTTTAGAGCTTGAATGGGCCCTTGAAAATAAACTGCATCCCCTTTCCCCACCCCACACACACAACTGTTACCCAAAAAATAGCACAACAAAAAATGAGATACAAGGTCATAATTACATTAAGAGATAATAACTACATATATGCACACACAATAATAATAATATATATATATATTACATAAGCATGGTTCGACCAACTCCAAGGTTCAGGTCGCTCTGGTGACTAAAGAAAATGCTTTAGCAACTATTCTCCCAGAATGGGAGAGAAAAAAAGAATTATGCTACCATATTATAAAATATTTAATCTAGCAAAGGATCACTTTTCCTTTTGAGTTCAAAATTTTGAGTAAAGCCATACTTACTAGTAATATGTTAAAAATTTGCACTTCTAAAAATGTAATCACAAAATAGCATTTTCTAATTTTCTTCTGAACAACCTGTCACTCACGCTGAAAGCAATATTTTTTATGCATACATATCTATATTTATATATATTTAAATAATGAAATAAGAAGTTCTGTGTTTATCTGCCTTGCAACAATCATTAGAAATCTCTAACAATGAAAATTTCAGGAACAGTTCAGTTAAGGATGAGATTTTAAAAAATAAAAAAAAAGTTGTTGTGTGTTGAGCTACGTATAACGTGGCTGTAATAAGTTGAGCTACGAGTTTGGCAATGTTTACCTTTTCTTACAGAAAATTAGAAAAATATAAAGACATAGATAGATAGATAGATGGATACAGACATAGGTAGATTTAAACACATGTACAGAGATATATTTTCTGATTTTCTGTAATTCTAAAATATGTCTCTTAAAAATCTAAAAAATATATATATTTCTAAAAAAAGAATGTTTTATAATTTTACTATACCCCTTTTTCAATAATTTTATAAAAAAGGAAAACATGTATTAAAAAGAACTATATGTTTTGTAATTTATTTATTCTACAGAAGAATAAATGTTATTGGCTATGCTCAAACTTTTTTAATCAATCGAAATTGGGGGAAATGTTTCCAAAAACTAAAGCTACTAGATAGGTTAGGCATTTTGCGCTGTAGGCTGAACATAATATCTACAAAAAACGAACTAATTAGCAATATGGGTAGGAACTGATGGAAAGTCATGATGTGAGACCACCTCAAAGATCCTTTCTTCTGACCCAAGTATTTTCAACTGATGGGACAAGTGACAGTGATATACAATTCCCAATGGCAAGATAACTACAAGGATTGATAGCTAATAACGTGTGAAGATGCACGCTTTTCGGGAGGAAGGCGAAATGAAGAAACTTTGATATTCATTGTAACTTTTTCATTCACGCAACTTGTTCTATTTTTTTCCTTTTGAAATTCTTCATTCCAAAGTTGCGTTTGATTTTTGAATACTTTTTTCTGGTTCAGATGTTTTATTCGTAATTTTAAAACATCCCATGTATCTATACATCGCAGACAGCTGAACCAACAAGAAAGATGCGCGATAAACACTAGACTAGGGAAATAGTGAAAAAGGCCACGCGCCTGAAGTGCAACAGCGATTAAGGTGACAGCTTACAATGCCTCCTGCAATTAGTGCACACAAGAACTGACGAGATGCTGCCAATGGGGGTCTCAGAGTAGAAGATTCCATTTCTAAAATAGCTTGGTCAAAAAAGTCAGGACTTGACTGTAGTAAAAAATTCCCCCCTTCCCGGTCTTAAAGAGTTAAGCACGACTGCAATAAGGCAATGAAAGCATTACAACATATTTTCTCTTGAGTAATAGACAAGAATGTAATTTCACTGCATCAGTGTTTGATATAAAGGTTCTGACCAATCAGGTTAAGTAACGAATAGATTTTCCAAAAAATATCTGCTGCAATTATTTTTAAAAAAAACTTTTGATGTTGCTTAGTAGTAAAATTACAAAGACTGTTAAGTTGGCATATTTTGGAATTACCTTCCATGAAATAAACACAAGCTCAAAATATCTTCAGTAGTATTAGTTTTTAGTGCCGTAACGGTTTGCGTATACAGGCTGAAGTTTTCCTCTGAAAATAATCTTATAAATTACAATGCCAAACTAATTAATAAACCACATAACTGATGTTTACAGTTAATGCCTGAATAATCTTAAACTTGATTCACCTTTTCCCATAAACTTCTATAATTATATACTGTTTCTAATTTTGACTTAATAAGGTCTGCATTATGTAGGTTCACAATTTAATCAAGTACTGATTGCTGATAGCAATTTTACGATTCTGGTTCTTTAAAATGCAAATATCATTATGCAATTTCAATGCATGATGGTTAAAATATTTAAGCTAGAATAAATTACAGTAATTTCAAGTAATGTGTAATAAAATTAATCCTTTTATCTTAACAAAAAAAATACAGGAAAAAAATTTTTTTTTTTTTTTAAATTTATAAAAAGTAAAACCAACATCTAAAATTACCAAATTTCACACAGCTAAAAAATTATTTCTGTTTTTTAACTGTCTCAAATTGGAATACCTTAACAGAACTAGAGTTGTAGCAATGATGAAGTAAAAACTGAGAAGTATCCGGCAACTTATCAATGATTTTCACAAGACGTAGAGGATACATGGGCATGCTTGACTGCAGATCCACACAGTCTGCATATAGCTCCACGCAAACATTTGCTTCAGATGCTTTTGGAATGCTGGAATATTTAGATGACCGTATGTTTTTCTATTTAAAAAGATATAAAAAAACAATATATTAAACACAGAAAAGAGCTAATAAAAAAATTATAGAGCACTGAATTTTGACATACATTATAATTTCCTGCACAGCACAACATCAAAAACCATTAGGAAGAGTGATGAAACATTAAAACAGGATTTATTTTTAAATTGAGGTAGAGAAAATGTGTAAATCAGGGTTTGCTGGATCCAGAACAAAATATTTTCTTTGACTGCTTCAAAATATGGAATGCATATCATTTTTCAGTATTATATAAATCCAAGGACTTAACTTTAAAAGAAAACTACTTTAAAAGGGAAATAATTACAGAATGAAGCATGTCTTGAACAAGGAAATAGATTAATTAAAACTTACAATTATGGGCAAAAAAGGTCTAACAGGAATAAAATGGATTAATTATTATTTGTACAAAAGGCAAAAACCCTTCAGAAATTCATCTAAAAAAAAAGCAATTCACTGAATATTACTTAATTAGCTAGCAAATTTATCAAAGATGTACCTTTTTTTTCCTTTTAGATTCATGTTTTGCAGCTGTAAAAGAGGTTATATGATCAGCAACATATAATCGAATGACTGGTTTGAATAAAGTCAGATGATACATTCTAACAGGTACAGTTTCTTCAAGCTGTTCTATGATATCATCATCAATATTAACTGCATGTGAAGATGGTTTACCTAAATTGAGATGTAAATTACATTAAAAAAAAAAAATTAACAAAACTTCGCACATATTTTTCATCTGCTAAAGGACATAAAAGGAATTATCTGAATGTAACAGAATTGAGCATACAAATTTGCATAGATCATACATGCTGATGAATAAATTTTGGTGTCCAGTGATGTAAAGCTAGACTTTCAGAGCAGAAGCGAGGGTATATAAGAGATTATATAACTGCAGTCCACTTTTCATTAATTAGTAAAAAGTGAAATCTCTTCATCAATATCTTTATATAAACTGTATTCTTTACTCTTCATGAAATAAGTAGAAGTGAAAATTTTAATTGAGAAAATTTTATACTAAAACATAAGTTTAATATTTATTTGCATTTTCGAAGAAAATGTTCAACTCTTAAAAAGTTAAAAAAAGAGCATTACTAAATTAATTACCAACCATTATTTTGAAAGTCCAACAAAGCTTTCTTACACAATGGAAAACTTTCTAAATCTCAGTTGTCAAGTTTTTCTTAAACTTGTATTTAGAAAACTACAGAAAATACTACAGAAAATTCTGTTCTGTATTCTTTAGAAAGGCACCACTAGATGAAACCTATTACTACAACTGATCAGGTTTTCAGGCATGTATATTACAAATAACATAGCCTTTTGATTTAAAATCTTGTAATGATAAAAGGAAAATAATCTAATGAACTCAGTTTACAACATTTCATTTTCTGGACTGCATCAGTGATATAGAAATAATCAGTCTAATGGTATGCCCCTTATTTAACAGCAATATCTACTCATAAGCAATTCAAGCCTTTGAGAACCATTGGATGTTCGCAGTGCATGAACAATGTAGGTTTCTATGATCAAACAGTTGTCATATAGCTTTTATATCCGTTTTACTGCTTTGTAATATCTAGCTTTTTGACACTTGAACCCAAAATGTTATTATTAGTGAGTGGAGCACTTTATTTTATTATTAGCATGTGACTAACTTCTAAGCATAATTTCACTATTTCTCGAGAATTTCTTCAACATAAATCAGTCTTCTTTTTTTTCTTTATAATGACTTTTTTTCTGGCACAGATTGGATATCGCAAAATATCTTCATAATTTCTGTCAAGCATTTGTTCTTTTACCAATATTTATTGAAATCATTCAAAATACTTCAAGTTAATTTAAAAGATTTCAATTGGTAGAATATTATAATTGACAAACCAACAAAAAAAGTACGCAGGAGAATGATTCACCATTCATCCTGCCTTACCCACTGCCAACACCTAAGATTTAATGTCATGCACATCGAGGGCGCATTCACGGGGTTGGGGATATATTCCCCTTAGAACAAAGTTTTTTTTTCCCCCATAAAAAAGGATTTAAAAAAAAACTGACCATAACTCCCTCCTAAAATGATCATATCTCTCTAAAACCTTTTTCTGCCTATGCGATCCTTGCATTTTTGCAGCAGGATATTCAAAATTAAATACTTGCACATGACATAATGCTCATGATTTCTTCAGCAGCTTAGTCAGGATTTTGCCACCAAATACTTGAAGTTATTCCCACTGGTAGTGAACCCGAAGGCAGTAACATTTCATTTTATCGTTTATTTAACTTTTTATTACTGGATTAACTTGATTAAGAATGCCAAAAAAAGGCTTCTATACCCAAACTAAGGACTTTAGGTTGGCCACCCAAGATCACCGAACCTAAGGTCACTTGCCACATAAAGCAATGAATTATGAGACTATCTTACTTTCTAATAATTGAAAATAAAATAAAAATAATACTAAGCCATGACAAAGTAAAATCAATAACAAATCCTATTGCTCCAAAATATTTAAAAACATGCAACAATAACAGACAGAAATTTTGTTGGATTAACAAAACACTTGAATATGCCCAAGAGAAAAACACTGGGAAGTGCAGCAAAAAACTTACTTGATTCAGAATAATATGAGTAATCACCATCCTTGGCAGAAAATATTAGTTTTGATATTCTGTGAACCAAACTACTGGTTACATCAACACATAAGGGTCCAAATACCAAACGACATGTAGAACTCTCATGCCAATTACTTTCCTCCAAAAAAAGAGTTGTTACAGTAGACATTTTATCTAAAAAAGAATAATATATCACAGGATTCGGAATGGTAATGGTACAACTTTCTTCTGGAAAACAAATTTACTTACAATTCTATACTTTGAACATGTTAATTGCAAGTATGTGATTGCAATACTAAATGATTACACTCGAAATTATATTTACTATCAATTGATAAGAATATATCATTATAGAAAAAGTTTTCAAAAATTCTAAATGTTGAAGAAATCACAAAATGTACTTGATTACAGTAACAAATAATTCATTTACCTAACCATTCCTCAGGAACATCAAGTTCATAAAGATAGTCAAAAGCAAAGGCAGGAAACCTCTCTACTAAAACTTCTTCCGTAAACTTTGACAAATGTTCTTCTTTGTTGAAACAATACTTTCTCCTCTGATTGCAATTTTCGACAGCTAATGGATCAAATAGGGAAGATGATAAAAAATTATAGGCATGACCACTGCTAGGAGGTACACCAGATTTCAGAAATACCTTTGGCTACATAAGAAAAGGTAAATATGTTGACTTTAAATATGTGTACAAAAATACAAGTTTTAGTTTAAAAAATTTTATGCAATATAATAATCAAGCATGTCAATTTGATTTGCATTTCCTTTCCCCCCCCCCTTTTTTGGAGTTTTTTACCCCCTCAATACTATTACATTAATTAGAATGCTCAGTTCTCCAATTTAACGTATAGATTCACACCTGCCTTCGCATTTTATTATGCATGTGTTACAATTAATCAAACACAATTTCAAAGGGGGGTTTTCCTTTTTTGTGGCGAGAGGGGGTAAAAGTTAAAAAATGATACATTTCAAATGCAAAAACTGAAATACAAATAAAAATTCGTTATTAAATTATGTTAGAGGGGAGGTGTGTCGCAATAGACTCCCACACTGATTCCTTTAATAACAAGCATGGTTGCCTTTAAAGACATAAAAGATCAAAATATTTGTCTGCTAATTTACAGAACTTTTACTCTCAGTAATATTTTAGTTTATTTTACACTTAAACTTCATTTAATTTTCATTCAGTATTTCAACATTTACTTTTTTATTATTTTAATTTTCATTAAATTTTATATTTACTCATTAATATTTGCCAAGTTTTCTGCTTTGTTAGGTAATAATTTTGCTTTGAAATATAAGTTTGGGTTTTGCTCAATGTAACTTTTGCTAATTTATATCGAATTCCATTAATATTGCGGCAAGCAAAGCTGTACATTAAAAGCATAAAAAGAATCAATGCTAAGAAAGATGTACATCCAGCAACAACACACTACAATAAAAAGAAAAAAATGTCTCTAAAAATACATGCAGACTTTGGTGGAGGAAAGAGGGAAAAACATTATACAGTCAATATAAAGATTCTAAATCTTTCAAAATTACCATTACAGACTCATTGCTTGAAAAATCTTCGTATCCACATGCACAATCTTCTAAGCCAGTTACTGTACTGCCAGAAATACCAATCTGCATATTTACAAAGTCTTTGCCTTTTGAAGTGAATTCCATGCAGCAACCATACAAATCAAGAACCAATAATGGAGAAAAAATGAATTTTGAAGAGCCACAGCAAGTAGGATCTGGTACAACAACAGTTTGCTATATCAAGAAAAAAAAGAATTAAAACGTTAAGGAGCGCACTTGCACAACATTATTTTTTTACAAATGAAACTCTATTTTTTTACACTACAGCATGATTTTCATATGCATTACTGCACAAAGTTATGAATATTTGGTTCCTAATCATTTAGTTTTTATGAAACATTTTTAGATACTGATGTTGTTGGCAAAAGTCTTTTTTTATTTATTCAATATATTTAAAGAACTTTAAAAATATATTAAATTTCTTTGGAACACACTAACTTTCAAAAACAGACATCAAGAAAAAATATTTTCATAGCTACAAAACTTTGTAGGCAACTTAGCACATGCAGATGATTAAATGAGTGGACAAGAGAATATAGTACTGCCAAAGCAGACTATTCCAAAATTTACTTTTTCATCTCTCAAAAATCCTCTTATATAATAATTTTCAAAGTTGTATTCATATTATATATTATTATAACAGAATTCGAAAAATTGCATCATGCACAAAGCATTCAAAAATCTTTCAATGCAATAAATTCCAAAGGTCTCATTAATTTAGAAGTAGAAGGAAAACTTAAAAAAACTACTTGTCAAGTCAACCTAGTTAGATTTTGTCAATTAATGAGAAGACTTGTGAAATTGCAAATGGTAAAGAAGAATACTAGATCTTTCAGCTGGAAAAACAATTTGAAATTTTCAGATTTTGACATGAATCAACATAAACAGAACTGTAGTTACAAGTTTTGTTTTAGACATAATCATTTGAAAGCACTTTGCTACTAGACATTTGTATTCAGCCATAGAATCCCACAAGCCAAAATTTGCCTGCCATAAAATGGGAAAAAGTTGCATTTACTGATGAATTCTCATGATTTTAACTGCAAGCCAATACATTAACATTCCATAGCAGTTAATTCAATAAAATGGTAAGACTAAAGAAATGTTTTCTAAATTAATAATATTAGAGATCCAAAAAGTTCAACTCACAAAGCAATGGCTAAAAAATATTTTTAATTTTTTTAAACCACTCATTTAAGGTAAGGCACTTGTTTACAGCTTGTTAATAATATTTTTAATTCTGAGTAGATCTGCTAGAATATATATATATAGCTTCTGTTTGGAAAGTAAACTTTAAAAAAAAAGAAAAAAGAAAGAAAAAAAAACTTTATTAGTTGTAAAAGTGTTGAAGTTAATACTGAGACAATTCAAAAGCAAATGGGAAAAAAAATTAACACACTTGGTACAACATTCTAGAAGTGTTTTTAAATGTTCATAAGAAAGAATTTTTAACAAGCTTCTACTCAATGAAAATGTTGGGATAAAGGCTCAGTAATGTCTTACAAGTAACCCTACCCAAGTGTGAATCACCGATCGAAATAAAACCTTGCACATTGATAGAATACTTAAAAACATTGAACCAGTATTTTTTTTATTGGCAACAAACACCTTTAACTTGGTGAAATTCCCCCCTTACTAATGGATAGTAGGGAATTATGTAGAGGGTACAATATATTCTTGAATTTCAAATTTTAATGACAAAAATTCAAAAAATGATTGAAAATTTGAAAAATCTAAAAAATCTAAAGTTGACATGTTTCAGGATTTTTCTGAAAATATTATTAATAGCTATACTATAATTTGCAATTAATGTACTATAATTCGCAATATCACCCCGTCACAGTGAATGACCCTCAAACTTAAATCTATCATAAGAAGGTCATCAATAGTAAGCACTATTTTTTTAGCCTTTACAATATTTTTTAAATTTTCATTCTACTAAAATTAGGAAAGAAGTTAGTCATTTGTAAAAACACACTTTTCATTTTTTCCCCATGTTTTTTTACAGGCTTATATTTCGAACAATTTTCAAAACAGAAACCTGAAAATTGGCAGGATTACTTACACTATATGATCAAAAGTACTAGGACGCATACAAAAATTCACATTTTTATGGATTTCTCGAGAAATAAAAGACAAATTGCCCTGTAATTTTTTTCACATAAAAAGTATACTCTAGCTGTTATTTTCCAATAAAATTTAGGTCTATTATTCATTTAGACAACAAATTGAGGAAACAAAAAAAAGGTTACTTTTAGCAGTTAATTCACTAAAATGGTAAGACTAGAGAAATGTTTTCTAAATTACTAATATTAGAGATCCAAAAAGTTCAACTCACAAAACAATGGATAAAAAATATTTTTTAATTTTTTTAAACCACTCATTTAAGGTAAGGCACTTGTTTACAGCTTGTTAATAATATTTTGAATTCTGAGTAGATTTGCTTGAATATATATATAGCTTCTGTTTGGAAAGTAAACTTTAAAAAAAAAAGAAAGAAAGAAAAAAAACTTTATTAGTTGTAAAAGTGTTGAAGTTAATACTGAGACAATTCAAAAGCAAATCGAAAAAAAACTAACACACTTGGTACAACATTCTAGAAGAGTTTTTAAATGTTCACAAAAAGAATTTTTAACAAGCTTCTACTCAATGAAAATGTTGGGATAAAGGCTCAGTAATGTCTTACAAGTAACCCTACCCAAGTGTGAATCACCGATTGAAATAAAACCTTGCACATTGATAGAATACTTAAAAACATTGAACCAGTATTTTTTTTATTGGCAACAAACACCTTTAACTTGGTGAAATTTCCCCCTCACAAATGGATAGTAGGGAATTATGTAGAGGGTACAATATACTTCAATTTTAAATTTTAATTACAAAAATTCAAAAAATGATTGAAAATTTGAAAAATCTAAAAAATCTAAAGTTGACATGTTTCTGGATTTTTCTGAAAATATTATTAATAGCTATACTATAATTTGCAATTAATGTACTATAATTCGCAATATCACCCCATCACGGTGAATGACCCTCAAACTTAAATCTATCATAAGAAGGTCATCAATAGTAAGCACTATTTCTTTAGCCTTTACAATATTTTTTAAAATTTCATTCTACTAAAATTAGGAAAGAAGTTAGTCATTTGTAAAAACACACTTTTCATTTTTTCCCCATGTTTTTTTACTGGCTTATATTTCGAACAATTTTCAAAATAGAAACCTGAAAATTGGCAGGATTACTTACACTATATGATCAAAAGTACTGGGACACATACAAAAATTCACATTTTTATGGATTTCTCGAGAAATAAAAGACAAATTGCTCTGTAATTTTTTTCACATAAAAAGTATACACTAGCTGTCATTTTCCAATAAAATTTAGGTCTACTATTCATTTAGACAACAAATTGAGGAAACAAAAAAAGGTTTTTGACCATTTTTCATTTTAAATCGTTGGGAATAAGCTATAAATTTCAGAAATTAGGTCAAAACATATCTAGAACTTATTTTTATATTCTCGTGAAAGTATCTCTTTTACCCATGGAGATATAAGCATTTCTTTCAAAAATGTGAATTTTTTTTTCAGGTTTTCGGCACATATCATGCAGAGTTTTCTGTCAAACATTACTAAACTTTCAGAACATTTGACAGCATATTAGAGAAACATAATAATAAAATTTGAAGAGAAAATATTGAAAATTTAATGAAATATGAATGTTTAAAGCAATAAATTTTTCACTGCACATGCGCAAAAGATAGCAATTTGTAATGTTTATAATCTAAAACTCAGATAGATTCTACAACTCATAAAAAAAATTCCACCTCGATATCTTTAAAATTTATAGTTATCAGCAATCTAATGAGCCAAATTTCTATAACTCTTGGATAGGCGAAGAAGGGCAAGGGGTTGTTCGCAAACTGGCAACACTTTCCTGCTATCGTTGCAGAGTGATTCATAATAAGAACAGATTATTTGCGAACGATCCCTCACGATTCATCGGCTAGTCAAGAATTATCAAAATTTGGCTCATTAGATCACTGATAACTTTTTAGATTTTAAAGATACCAAGATGGAATTTTTTTGCGAGTTGTAGGATCTATCTGGGCATCCGATTATGAAGTTTTTACATTGTTTTCTTTCGTGTATGCGCAGTGAAAAATTAATTGCTTTAAACGTTCATATTTCATTAAATTCTCAATATTTTAACTTCAAATTTTGTTATTATGTTTCTCTAATATGCTGTCAAATATTCTGAAAGTTTAGTAACGTTTGACGAAAAACTCTGCGTGATATGAGCTGAAAACCTTCATAAAAATTTGCATTTTTGAAAGAAATGCTTATATCTTCATCGGTAGAAGAGATACTTTCATGAAAATATGAAAATAAGTTCTAGATAGGTTTTGACCTTATTTCTGAAATGTATAGCTTATTCCCAGCTTTTTACAATGAAAAATGGTCAAATATCTTTTTTTGTTTTCTCAATTTTTTGTTCGTCCTCAAAATGAATAGTAGACTTAATTTTTATTGGAAAATAACAGCTAGAATATACTTTGTATGTGAAAAAAATTACAGAGCAATTGGTCTTTTATTTCTCGAGAAATCTGTAAAAATGTGAATTTTCGAAAGTGTCCCAATACTTTTGGTCATATAGTGTATCTTGTTATATGTGTCCTTCATACTAAATTTTATTGAAATCGGAAATGATGAGGTCATGAAGGCGAATTTTCTGAAATGGAATTGCTCACAGGGCTACTAGCCGCACGACGGGGTAAAATTGCGAGGGATGATTACCCCTATAAATGGTATTTTTAGAAAAAACATCAACTTTAATTTGTTTAAGTTTATCAAATTGTCAGTCATTGTTTGAATTTTTGTAATTAAAATTTAAAATAAAATAATATGTTGTACCCTCTAATAGGGATGCATAGACTAATCAGCAGAACCAATTAATTGGCCACTTTTCCGATTATTTATAATCAACCAAATTTTTCCGATTCAACGGCGGAAAAAAAAATATTTTTCAAACTATTTTTTTAAGCATACCCTTAACAAGAAACTATGATGAATACTTTAATGAACAATAAATGAATGTAATTTGCTGCAAACATTATAATAGAACTTCAGTATGAAAGTTTTTTGAGTAAAAACAAATAGCTTAGAAAGGCAAAACTGAATGAAATACTAAAAAATATTTCTCACATCTTATATTCACATGAAACTACTAAGAATAATTAAATTCCAGGACCTTTAACTTGAAATGCGAAAAATATTTATCCTCTCCAGCCCTCCCCTACTTCTTTCATATCACCTGTCTCGCAGTTACTTTTTATTTTTGTGTTATTAATGTTATTTCCATTTATCTTTTGATGGACAGAAATGTAACAGAAATAAACAAATGTGTACATGATCCCACTAGAACCTCCCCTTAACTCTCTCCAACAAAAAAGAAAAAGTTTCCAAGTGTTTTTGTTTTATTTCTTAAAGAAAATCAGAATCATTTTCTAAAAGCGTATGACAATACTTCTCACCCCAGCTTTCGGTGACACAACTTGATTCTTTTTTCAGTTATTTTGTTTCTTGTAGCTATACATATGATTACATTGTACATTTTACTACTTACTATTTAGTTTATCAATAATTGATTCAACAAAAAAAAAATTATTTTTTAAACTAACATATGATGTAAAAAAAAAATATATACATACGTGAAGGTAAAACACAAGTAGTGGCCAGTGCTTATGTAGAGGCGACTAAAAGGTTTATATTTGAAAAAATAGTATTCCAGGTGTCTCAATGGATTCAAACATGCAGGAGGTATTACCTCTTTCATGTTTGAATCCATAGGGGCACCTGGAATCCCATTTTTTCAAATGTAAACCTTGAAGTGGCCACTACTGAAGCGAGGCCACTACTTGTGTGTGTGTGCCTATTACTGGTGTGCTTACCTTATTCTTTCTGTTTTCTAACTGATAGTAGAAGTAATATTTTTTCATTTTTTTTTTTTTTTTTTTTTTTTGAATAAATATGCACATATATACAATGTTGCATAGTGTTTCATGAGTCGATACTTTTCTCCTTTAAAATAGTGATTTTAGATATCCTTATAATTTTTTAAAATGAATAAAAAACTTGGAATACTAAAAGTTAAATTTAAAATGCTCCTTAATTTGCCTGCTGACCACAGGTTGTGACCTAATATATTTTGAATTTTTATGTCTAATTAACATTATGCGATTTTATTAACATTAATATAAAAATTTCTCTGAAAGAAATTGCATGAAATTTTGAAATTAGTTTGGAAACTCACGAAAGAACAGAAAAAGAAATCTCCTAAGAAATAAATTATTTCTAAAGTTACAAAAAAAAAGTGATGGAGGAATTGGTAGCATTTAAAATAATCATTATCCAATATTTAGGGGTGAATTTCACACTGTTAGAGATGTTTGTTTCAATATTTTAAAAAAATGGGTTCAATATTTTTAAGTGTTCTATCAATATGCAAAATTTTATTCCAATATGTGATTCACACTTGGGTAGGGTTAACTTGTAAGTGGAAACTACTGAAATGCTAATGACTGCTTTACCAAATAATGTTTCAGACAACAATGGAAATAATAGTAATATTAGTTGGAGAAAATTTTAAAAAAATAAATTCTGTTAAGAATAAGAAAAGTGATTCAACAGAACATGAACCAAGAAAAAAAAATTTTAACAGTGAGAATACTTTACAGAAACTTATTAGCATATTGTCCTGTTATTACACATTGGTTTACATATGGATATTCATCGCATTTTCTAGTAAAACAAAATCTCAATCAATACAGCTACCATGAGGGGGGGGACTCTCAGTTATACCACATTTTCTTATACAGTTTGCACAGTAGTAAAAAAGGAAATTTTAAAGAGTAATTTGTAATTCAAAACTGATGAAAATAGCATATAAAACTGATTAATAAACTATTCCAAAACAAAAACATAATATGCATGTCATTTAACTCATTATTACATCAATAATGTTTTGCCGCTCCACATACAAAACAATCATTTATTTTTATTCATCTGAATGGTACTAAATTGGGGGTTTCACTGCAGATTTGATTGCATTATATTTTATCTCCAGAAATACCTTCAAAATGCAGGAGGTCTTCCCAATATATATACCAAAATGAAGAATTTTAGTTGATTTTAATAAATTTGCTTCTTTTTCTTGTTCTTCAACTTCAGAAGCATTCCACATTGGAGTCATATCTGGTATGAATGACCAAGCCCAATTTCCCCAACTTTCTTCTTGAGTCCTGCTTTCTTTGTCATCTGAAATCAATTTGATAAATTTTAGTAACAAGCATATTTCATTTGAAAATACATTAATTATATTAATGTATGAAAAAATGTGCATTAGTACAGTAGCTAATTTTGGCTGAAGTAAATAAATTAAAATTCCAATAACAAAACTGAAAATCATTGTTTTAAAACTTGATAAGTGTTTATCAAATGAATTACCAAAAACAAAAAGTCAAATCCCTTAACGCTTAGTGCAAAATAAATGCCATTTCCCATGAGATAAAGCTACAAATTAGTGTTAAAACAGTCATTTAACACTAAGATGATTTAGACGAATTTCCACATAAGGCTAAGAACATTTTTAGGTCTTGAAAAAAGGAAGAGAAGAAAAGAAAATCCTCATTCTTTTACATGAAATAATTTTTGAAAGTCGAAAGATCTGCACTTAAATGCAAGGGACATGGATGGCAGCATGGAAATTCCTCTCCTTGTTGAGGGAAAATTGGGAAAACCTCATTGTTTCATTAAAGTACAAACTTTACTTGTAGACTATGCTCACAGTAAAAAGGCTTGAATGAACGATGAAATCTTCACCAAGTGGCTGACAAAATTAGATTTAAAATTTCATCATGAAAAAGAAAAAAATTTCTAATTCTGGACAACCGTTCTGCTCATGTAGAGGTTTAAGGTCTCAAAGTGATAAAGTGTTTTTTATCCTCCAATACTGCAGTTAAAATCCAGCCTTGCGATCAAGGAATAACCAAATGCTTGAAAATGTAGATGTAGAGAAATGGTCTGAAAAACCATTCAAAGTTTTGATAATGAACGTGAATTTTTGGTCGTTTTATTATATGCCATGTGGTTACTGCAAAAGGTTGAAGCAAAAATCTACAGAAGATATTTTTTAATTAATGTACACAGATTAAAATTTATTCCTCTACTTTGATAATGAATATAAGTTTATTACTTAAACTATAAATATAAATTCTCGTGTGTAAATTTTCGTAGAAACTTACTTTGATTCAGATCACAAAAACATTATCTGCGTATACAAAACTCTGGTAAACGTGGAAATTGGTTAACCTGAAATAGGCTAACACGAAATATTTTGCTGTTTCGTGTTAATAAGGTTTGACTGTATATTCAAACTCCTCTGTTAGCTTGCATGAAGAAAGTTAAATACAACAGAAGTGAAATTTTAAATCAGAAAAAAAAACACTAAGACAATGATTGAAATTAATGCAAACTATTAAATTATGTTTTTTAAAATGGCAAAATTTGATTAATCTTTTCTGAAAGTTTAAAACATTTGAAAATTTATGTATTCAATGTAACATGTAAAAAAGTGTAAGACAAGGAACCTTAAAGGAGTCGAAATGTTCTAAAAATAAGCTTATATTGATGACGAATCTAAAACTTGACATTTTAAAGGTTAATAGAAATATTTTCTTGGAGTGTTTGAAAACCTCAGCACCCTCCACTTTTGACAAACCTGCTACTGCACAGGGAAGACAATGCAAGAGTAAAAGTAAAACCTAGAGGTATTTTGCTATTTCTTTATACTTTTCACTCTCTAAAAATCCTGAATCCCCAACAACTTCAGCGCTTAAAAAATATGCAGAATACAATTTTCAAAAAAAAAATACTGCTCCGTTAATTATAATAAAGAAAAAAAATGATAGAGCAATATTACTTTTAGCTATTGTTCCATTTCAAAGTGATTTTAATGGAGAGGGAGGGGGTGCTCATCATGTCCAGGTGTAACTCCTAAGCAAACAGATGGCATTCAAGGTGGGCCGCCTAAACTTTGCTATGCAACTGTGTACATGCATCACTTGAATATATACAGTCGAACCTCCATATATCGAACTTCCAAAGATTGAAATTTTCTATGTATCGATATCCCAGTAAATTTATATGTTCATTACTTAGAAAAAGTGTTTCTATATATCAAAAAAATCTCTATACATCAAATTTTTTTCGAGACATTCGTAGTTTTTTTTTTTTTTTCACTTTAGACTTTGTCTCATGAAAAATGAAGGTTAGAGGAGAAAATTATGTCCACTAAAGGTTGCTACGAAACTCATAAGGAATCTGGGGTTGAGGGGTGTGTAGAAAGGTGGTTGTTTCATTCTAGAGTTCTTGAATTCCCTCAAGTTTATTTCAAATCTTAGTTATAACCAGTAACATTGTAAAATCAGTTTCAAGTTATCCCTTTTGTCTGTTGATTATCATTCCTAGTCTTTTTAGCTGCAGTAAAAATCATTCACGTTAAGTAGATTGATTTTTTACTTTTCTCTCGATTACATTGTCAAGACGAAAATTCCCTAATATTGCGGATCAAGTTGAATTGCCGAAGAATGAAGATGTATGAAGACGCAAAAATGTAATTTCTGTTATTTTTTTAATTATTAAATTTTATTTAATTCGATGCTCATATAAATTAGAAATTGGGTTTCATACACGAAAATTAGCTTTAATTTTTAATGTTTTAGGAGATTTTTAGGATTAAATAAGATTGTTTCTATAAATCAAATTTTTTTCCGGAATTTTGCTACTTCGATATACGGAGGTCCGACTGCATTTCAATTCTTTGAAAACAACATAAAAATTATAGAATAGCATAAGAAATAAAGGAATTTGTGTTTTTTAAACATCCATGTTTGAATTGTACAGTTTTTGTGCTCGAGAAGACACTAGAACATTCACTTTTTCAATTTATAAGCACCATGTTACATATTATAAAATTTTAAGTAATTATGTAGAGAACACTTTTTAAAGTGGTACCT
Organism: Uloborus diversus; assembly: GCF_026930045.1. Lineage (NCBI taxonomy): Eukaryota > Metazoa > Arthropoda > Arachnida > Araneae > Uloboridae > Uloborus > Uloborus diversus. Next base: position 127,767,755 of record NC_072740.1, read on the forward strand.
GTATGCTCATCAATGGTAGAAGTAGTACAATCAGTCTTATCATCTATTACATTCATAGCTTCTTTATCTTTGAAAGTACTTTGATTCTGTAATGCTATGCAGAGATTCATCAATCTGAGAAACATAGGAATTTGCTGATTAGTCAGTGAAAAGTCTAAATTTTCACAAAACATATGTATCCTCGTTACAGCTGGATATTTGGAATGAGGAGAATTGTAAATGCTATAAAGCCGCCATGTAGAAGAACAACGATACAACAAAGGGTCTTGGTATGTTTCAATTTTACCACTGGCATCCCGCTATATCAAAAAGAACAAATAGGATAGATAATTAGAATAGTAATTTCATTTACATCAGCACAAGTTAAAAGGAATAAAAATGAATAACAAGTTCTAGACAGATTATGAGAGTGAAAATTGAATGGTAAGACTTATTGGAAGATATTCATTTAAATAATAATACATGAGACAATATGAAATATTTTTTACAAAATCTACCTACAAATTCAAAACAACAATGCTTGAGTGAAAAACAAACTTAACGTATGTGAAGTGTCAAGTGAACAATATGTAGGGATGATTTGTGTATACGTTCCTACTCCTCATATTCCAGCAGCTAAATTACTACCATGAAAGCTAAATAATCAATAACCTTTTCGCTTACAACCTTTCAAACACATTTGACCAGATTCATTATAAAATAAGAAGTGCATCACACTATCATGAAATGGTTAATCATGCATAAGAATAAATTTTATACGGTTACTAATTGTGAATGAATGTTTCAAATATGTTTAACTGGGCTCATGTCTAAGAAACATGTCAGCCTAGTTTAATCAAAGAACTTCTACATCAAAAGTAAGACATTCACTAAATTATCATGATATGGATGAATAACATCCATGAGAATGATTAATTATGATTACTAAATGTCAAGGATCAAAAAAAGGTTTGAGGATATTTTCATTGCTTGCTGTGTAGTTTGTAATTTATTTTCAACAGGGGTCTCCAATCTTTTTCACTGGAGGGCCACAATGTAAGTTTTGAGAGGTGAGGCGGGCCAATAATCCAACAACATTTAAATTCAGATGGTTTAGTTAGCGCTATCACCCCTCCCCCATAATCTTTCACTTAAAAAGTGGTCAGTAGAATAAGCCAGGGCTAGAGAAAGATATTTAAATTTGTCGTACAGCATTAATTAGACAAAAAATTAATTTAACATCGTTATATCGGAATCAAGAATTATTTCAATATAAAACATTTTTAAAAATGTTCAAATAAATAGTCCATAATAAGTAGTCATTAAAATTACCAATACTTTAATTAAAATACTATAATTAAAAAATTATAATAATTACATGCCCTGCCAGCATGTAAGGGTTAAAGATTCATGCTCGATCAGAATTTTTACATGCCCCAGGCATGTAGGGCAATATAATTTTCGGGCCCTCGCATGATCCTAGCCAGGATTCACATTATGAGGGGGCAAGATGAGGTACAACAAGATGGAGGTTTTTAGCTGGCCTCCGTATACAGTGCTTTGTTTGTTCGAAACGAGTCAAACACTTTACTCTGCTGCCTTTATCTTGCCTCAATTTCCTATCACAACATTTAATTTATAAAAAAATGAGTGAATATTTAAAATTTAAGAAAAGTTTAACATTAAGAAATTCTTTATGAGCAATTCATTGCTTTGAAGAAAACATAGGGGGACTCTGGGAACATGAATTGTTTTGCTGATGATGTCAAAGTTATGGGGACTGTAGAAAATGAAGAACAAGCAAATCAGCTGCAAGAGGATCTAGATCATATTACGGAGTGGGCTGATAAATGGGGTATGGCTGTTAATGTTGGGAAATGTCAAGTGCTACATTTAGGGCATGGAAATAAGTGTACAAGTTATTATTTGCAAGGTCAGTCATTAGTCAGGCAGACAAAGTTACTGATCTGGGGGTCCTAAGTCAGGATTTAAAGTTTAGCCAACAGTGCAGCATTGCTAGCAACAAAGCCAATAAGATGCTTGGGTTTATCAATAGATCTATTTCAAATAAATCTAAAGAAGTTCTTCTGCCCTTATATAGAAGTTTGGTAAGACCCCATTTGGAGTATGCTGTTCAGTTTTGATCTCCTTATCTTAAGAAAGACATTAATGTATTGGAAAGGGTTCAAAGGCGGGCTACAAGGCTAATAAGTGGACTTTCCCACTTAGATTATGATTCCAGGCTTAGAAGGCTAAAAATGTACAGTCTTGAGCAAAGAAGAGACCGAGGGGACATGATTCAGTTGTTTAAATTTATTAAAACGAAAGATGTTACGGGGCTAAAGTTTAGCACTGAAAACAGGACAAGGGGTCATTGTTTTAAGCTATTTAAATCTCAGGCTAACATGGATATTAGGAAAAATTATTATTTTAGCAGGGTTATGGAACCTTGGAACAGCTTACCGGAAGAGGTGGTAATGAGCAAAGGAGTAGACAGTTTTAAGAGGGCCATTGATCTTCACTGGGGATCGTAAATTGACTAGGACGAGTCTAGCTGGGCCCAGAGCCTGTTGCTGGTCGTCACTTTTGTATTTGTATTTGTATAGATACCAAAAGTTACAAGTCTTTAAAAGTTTTAGGCAATCTTAGAATCAGAAGAAGGACAGAGGTGCAGGGGACCGAGTGATATCCTCCAAAATTTCCCAAGTTCTTTAAAACACAATTCAGGGGCTTAGGGTCACACAAACATAACTACACTCACCATAAATTTTCAATGACACAAAGTTGCATCAGCCGTTAGGATTATGTTTTTCTAAACATGATATACATTATACGTAGATACGCATGCACAAATCAGAACTCCAGCCAGGAGGACATACGCTCTTGTGACTCTTAAATAAGTTGAAGTCTGATATGCCTGTACCCAAAAGTAATGGGGGGGAAATGTAGTTACATTTCTGTAACCCTAAGCTCCCCAAGGCTTTTCCCCTCACAAATTAAAGTTTTAAAAACGCAATTTTAAACTATCTTTAGTCATTTGTGATGTTAAAGAAATGAAGGCCCTGATGCTTTCTTAGGAAAATTTCTGGCAATTAAGTCCCATAAACACATATCATGATATCTTTGATGATGTTAGAAGAATGGTTAGAATTCAGGAGCTGTTCCAGGAATTTTTTGACAGTGAAAGTTTAAAATCACAATTTTAAGCTAGATAGGTTGAGATATTCGGGAAGGGGATAGCAGCTCATCCGGGAAATCATTTGAAATCGAAACTCCCAAAACATCATTTTAAGCTTTTTTGGGTTAAAAAAAAGGAAAAAAGGCAGGTAAGTGGCTCTCCCAAAAAAATTTCTCGAACTGAAGTCCTTAAAATGCAATTTTAAACTATCTTTGGAAATTTTAAGGATGAAACTGAGATTCAATGACTCTCCTCTATGGAGGGGCAACAGATCCTACCTGCTTCACTCTGGCTATGCTCGTGCTCAGTAATGGCATTTGAGATTTTCTAGGCTTCACTCTTTTTAAATGCTTAAAAGAATTTTTTTTATAAAGTTTTAAAAAAAAAACAGTTTGTATGCCTCCTGCGGGCTGGGAAAAATCTGCCATAGGTTGGAGATCACAAATGAATAAGATAATACAGACCAGTTTCTAACCAGCAGATAGCTAACCAAGGAAATCAGCAGTTCGATCTTTTTGCTATATAAAGAATTCAACATACAGTTGTTCTTAATGCCTGTCTATACAAAAAAGAAGCAGGCTGCTATTGACTATTTATATTGTACGCTCCTTGACAGAAGCTTTTCCCTGATTTGGTCCCAGAAAGACAAAGAAAGACTGCAAGACAAGGGGTCATTGTTTTAAACTATTTGAATATCAGGCTAATCTGGAAATCAGGAAAAATTATTACTTAAGTTGGGTTTTGGGCACTTGGAGCAGCTTACTGGAAGAGGTTTTAATGCAAAACAAGATACATAAGTTTTAAGAAGGCTATTGATCATCATTGGGGACTAATAAACAGACTAGGATCAGCCTAGCTGGATCCAAAACCTGTTGTTGGTCCCCATATTTGTATTTATATTTGTATAAATAACACACGCTATATTTAACAAGACAGTTATTGGAATTAACACCCTATACTCTGCAGCAAGCATAGATATACTAAAAATATTATGAAATATAACTAATGATATGAAAAAAGTTAGACAACCCAGTTGCTCCGCTACTCTCTAGGGCCACTGCAGAGTCCTGCATCTGGGCAGTTCCAAAAAGGCGAGAACAAACACAGACCTTACCTTTAAAGCATTTAACACGAAATAACTTTTATTTTAATTCACACAAATATTTTTGAGTAAATTATAATACTGTATAGAGACAGGAATTGACATAAATTATGGCAAAAATGATAAAAGGTACAATTTTGGGCATTCAACTGAGAAAATGCACCATTAAAAACAAAACTTTTAAAATTATTTCCAAACGTCTTTTAAAAAATTAAGGGTATGAACCTTGAACTAAATATTCTTTGATAATATTTTCCACAAATTCCAAAAGTAAAGACAGGTTATTTATTTTAGGCTATTTACAAAAAAAGTAAGTTGGTAGCTTGAAGTATGTTCAAACATAACAATATGGACAATTTGTGAACCAAGTATACAATGAATAAGTTTTGAAGGAATATAAGTTTTAAAAAAAATCTTTCTTCAAAATAAATTTTTAATTGTTAAAAAATGTTTTCAAATCTATACCAATAACATAAAACTGTAGAGTTTGTTTGTTTGAGCGTGCTAATCTCAGGAACTACTGGTTCGAATTAAAAAATTATTCTTGCGTTGAATTGTCCATTTTTTAAGGAAGGCTATAGGCTTTTTTTTTAAATCGGATTGACTGAAATATTTGTAATTGCAAATTAAATGTTTAATCAATTGTTTCATTCAATGAGTTCCTATTAGATGCCGGGGTAAGTTTCAGCAAACTGATTTTTGAATGCGCTTTCTTTTTTGTGTTTTTTTTTTTTTTTTTTTCAATATTCAGGTACATAATTTGATTTTGTAGAATTTTTCTATTTGGTTTTGCTTTCTATATTTCTTCTCTTTATTCTTTCTTTTATAGTTGAAGATAGTTACATCTAAGTAAAAAATTTGACTTGTTGTATTATTGTTCTTTTTAACGTTTTTATTATAGTATTGTTTATGTGGCAAAACATTTTAAAGAGCAAAAAAAAAAACGCTCCACTCACTAAAGAGCAGGCTCATGATAGCGTGGTTGCTTGGGGTGTTAAGCAATGAACTATACAGTTGAAGGATTATTTTGAGTTTTAAAGCTAGCGTTAATTGTTTTATGTGTTTTGGCGAATAATTTTTAAATTCCAAAGACACTTAAATAGGTTTTTTGAAAAGGTGTATACACATTTTAGTTGAAGAAAAAGGATCATTTCACATCAGAAGGAGGGGGGGGATTTTTTTATTCTAAGGACTTCCTTTAAACTCTTATCGCAGCATCGCCGTGTGTGTACTGCTAGTGAGCTTTTATATAGTATCTTTGAAATAAAATCATTTTTCTTAAATATACATTTGGGAAGTTCAAATTGCATATGATCTAGATACCAAAAATTCTGTCTGTTAATTCATTATTATAGATGCTCTACTGTCTTATAACCTTAATAAAAAAAAGAATATTATAATGTTAATTTCTTTAATCCATTAGTCTTTGGCACAATTAATATGTTATGCATTGAACATAACATAAATATCAGAAGAAATGCGTTAAATTTGCAATCTCAACGAACGCATTTAACACTAGAACCGCGGATGAGGTCATTTTGACCCAAAAGCAATTTTGGTTCCGATTTCCTCAAAAAGTTACGAACGAAATTAAAAAAAAAATTCGTGACTTTTCCTATTTTTATACCAATAATAATCTGTGAAATTATGATACGTTAAATACTTAAAACTTTTTTGTTTTTAATACTTATACCTAAAACCGCAGAATGGGTCCTTTCGACCCCATTATAATCACAAGCACTAAAGTTGCAGTTCAACGTTTCCTAGAATAGGAAAAGCTTTTTCAGTCCTCTCTCCATTTCCCAAATGAAGGCAGAACAATACTTCAAGGTCAGTAAATTGTTACTGATAACAGAAGTGCAGGTGGTGGGGGGGGTGCATCTGCAGTAGTAGTAACAAGTGTTGCAGACGCCCCCCCCCTTTCCCCTAACGTTATCGCTCCTTGTGGGAAAAATGCGTCTGGTTATTGTATTCAAGGAATATTTTCTTTCTGATGTTTTTTGTTTCGGCCTAGAAGGGAAAGTGGTGAACTGGCGCACATCCGGTTCTTTATGACTTCACAACTGGTTGTTCGCATTGTCTTTGATAGTTTGATTGTACCAGTCTGTTTGATTTTTTGGCGCCTTGTTTACACGGAGATAAAATTGATCTGACGTGAAAATGGCTGGAAGAAATAGGCATAAATTAACAGTTAGCGAGGCCCTCTAATATATGCGACAATTATCGGAAAATGAATCCGAAAACGATAATGATGAAGAAATTGTTTTCAGCGATGATGAATATGTGCCCCCAGATGAGGACAATATTTCCTCGGATCAAGATACCGTATCTAATTTTTCTGGACAATGTACTAGCAGAAAAACAATACTTCTGGGAAGAAAAGACAATATTTACATAAACGAAAAAAGTTGTCGAATTCAAATCCAGATGAAATAAAATCTGGAACTTTTGTTACAAATGGCGAGGCCCTGGAATATATGCAACAATTATCGGAAAATGAATCCGAAAACGATAATGATGAAGAAATTGTTTTCAGCGATGATGAATATGTGCCCCCAGATGAAGAAAATATTTCCTCGAATGAAGATACAGTATCTAATTTTTCTGGACAATGTAATAGCAGAAAAAATACTTCTCAGAAAAAATACTTCTGACTACTACTGACTGGTAAGAAACTAAATATTTCTATTTTCAGCTGTCTGTATCTCTCAGTAACTGTATACAATATTCCATATTGTAGTATCTTATTTTTTTATCACTTATTGTAATTTGTTACAATAAGGTTAAAATAAATAAATGTCATTGCCAAATAGTTACAGCGTACTTTTAGCATAACAACATGGGTTTTCATTGATTGGGGTCAATTTGATCGAGCCCGCGGTTTTCGGTATACCGAAACTGCCGCGGTTCTAGTGTTAAGTAAACAAAATGGTGGTAGCTCGTAAATCTATGAAATTTTGAACATGATTATCTGTTATTTAACTGATACTTTGGGAAAAAAGTTAGCAAATTATGACAATAAATTGACATCTAAACAGCTATTCTTTAATAAATAGGTCTTTAACGCTTTAATATTCAGGTATTTCTCTTCTTTGCACAAAAAACGCCAAGAAACCCTTATGGGCAACAACTCACATCGTACGATAAGCAAAGGGTTACCCGGCAGGGAATTCCCGCTTTCGTCAGTTGCGTCAGTTTTGGCAACTTAATCTGGCAAAATGGATGTTTTCCCTCCCGATCTGCAAAACCATAACAAATTTCTATTATGTAAAGACCAGTACATAGAGCCATTAAAGTACTTCATTCATCCTCTCAAAATTTAAGAAATAATAAATAATATTTTCATTTGGAAAGTTTGAAAATTGTGAAACTTATATTATGGTGATGTCCAAAATCTGTTACTTACATTGGAAAAGCTCGAAAACTGCAAAACTTATATTATGATGATGTCCAAAATTTGTCACTTACAGACTGATCATTAAATTTGCTAATTGAAAATTTTTACAAATACCTGTTGTCTTTTTATGTTTATATATGATATTCTAGATGTATATACTATGCAATAAAACCAAAATTGACGTCAAATTGTAAAATTTTTAAAATTGCTCAGAATCAATTTTGCTCCCACCTTTTGAGAACTACCCATTCTATTAAATGACAAGTGTCATGTGTACCTAATGTGAAAGGAATTTTTTTTTTAAATATGAGATTTCCTAATTTTTTTGGGAAAAGAAAATATTTTTGTCCATTTTATCCCCATTTACTAACTTCTTTATTTTTGAACAAAAAATAAATGTACCATATGATGAAGAATATTTCAGCTGTTAGTTTTAATTTCAAAGCCCTTGGGCAAAAGGCTTTCGTAAAATACGGTACTTTCACATGAAGTTAAAAAGAGTTTACCCTACTTTCCTCTCAAAAAAAAAAAAAGCCGTTATGTAAGATTTTAAACTTAAGATTACCTTCGGCATGAAAAGCAGCTAATGAAAGAGAACCTATTGCCTTTTACAAAGGAAATATTTAACTATTTTTCCTTTTTATTTACACGTTGTATTTTGTACATTCTTAATTCTGCCCCCCACCCTTCCCCCTTGTGTTAATACTCATGATCTCATTCTTTCTCTCTCTTTTTGCCAAACAGAACACAAAAATAATTATATTTATCCTTAATTTTCTTTAGCCTCTTTCTTAGACACAAAATGCTCAAAACAATTAAATAAATATTTTTAACATATCAAAAATTAAATACTGTTAATCTAAGGAGTATCAATATAACTAATGGAAATAATAAGCACTTATCATGAAAAAATTATTTGATTTTGCTTCAGTAAAACATACCTTGTCTAAGCAGACAGTCAGATCTTGCATGTGTATAACTTTTCGAACAGCAGCACTTAAATCTGCAAAAGCTTTTTCCCACTTGTCATTAACACTAAATAGTTCCACAGACTTTATGTTCAAAGACAGCACAATATCATCTTCAACATACTTCAAAATAACGTTATTGCAAACAATTGAAATATTACTAATAACACGATTTATAAGACTTTGTACATATCCAGGTGGCGCTTCAATAACTTCAGGTCTTTTTAAAAGCTTGTTGCTGGATATCTTCTTAGATAATAAAACCGTCTTTGCATCACAGTCAGGAACATCACTATCAGTACACAGTTTGAGAATACATTCAATTGTATTAATAGTAATGATCACAGGTTCAGATCCTAATTTAGTCCATGGAATGTGTATGCGCAGTTCATGAATATGGCCATTTACAAAAGTAAATGGCAATTGCAGTTCTTGTTCCAAAACATCAAGTCTCAAATCCAAATTGCAAAACACAGCATCTCCACCCCATAAAGAAAACTGAAATATAAGAACTAAAGATATATTAAACATTCATAACAAGGTAATAATCACTTTTTCTACCGTCTTTGAAATACTGAAACATTTCCATAAGAACTCAAATACAAGAACTGATTCGGGAGTTTTAGTTAGGGAAGGAGGCTCAACAGGCTACGTTTCAGGAGAAAGGGGAAACAATCATTAATAATGCAGTATTATTTTGAAGTTAAAAGTGTTATTTATCACAAGATTTGTCTTGTTTTCTTCATAGAACTTAATATTATTTGCATTACTATTGAAACTCCAAATTTCTCTTGGATTATTGTGGGGGGAAAAGGGGACACATGTGAACATGGTATGTTTTACTAGGATAACGTCAAGCAAAAAATCTCAAATCTCCAGCAATAACAGTACCAGCCCTACTTTTTAACCCAACTTTCAGAGCAAGAAGCCAGTTTATGTTCCTGCAGTGACAGCTTCTTTGTTTTAGCTGATGCTGATGTACTTTTATCACTGTCTTCTCAGTGTAAAAACATATTTTAAACTAACTAATAAGCTAAATTTAATTATTACGAACCATTATATGAACATTCACATAAATTTATGCCAATGTTCAAATTTTGTAATTAAATTAAAATTTCTTTATTTTTAAAAATTACATCTGAGGTAGATGCCGGGGCACTTGCGAATGCAACATGTAGGGGCACATGTGAACAACTCCCATACCCTCTCTGCATATATAAATATTAGTGTAAGCTTATTATAAGTGCTGTAAGAGATGTAGATATTTATAATTACTATTTTGCTGCAATCAGTTTGTAAATGTATTGTTAATTATTATTACATAATTACTAATTATTTATTTTAATATTTTCAGTTTTTTTTATTTGTTAATTACTAAATAGTTGGCTAAAAATTTAGTGGTATATAATGTTTGCATGGAAAATTAAAGACAAAATATTTTTCTTTAACTAAAAACTGAAGTTTAGAAAACTTATTAAATTCATCATCATATTCTGTAGGAATCTTAAACGTACTATATAACAAGAATATACTTTACATAATAAAATATTCTTTGCATTGTTTAGTCCTATAAGATTTTTTCTTGTTGATCCATTGAATAGAACATGCTATGAAACTTTAAAATTTGACTGTGAGCAGAGTTCTATAATTCAGAAAAAAATATTTTCTTAATGCAATTCAAACTGACACAGTATACCGTATTTGCCTGCGTATAATCCGTGGATTATCTTTTAAAAAAGGCAAAGTTTATGAGGTGCGGATTATACGCTGCCGCGGAATATCTGTGATTTTTTTTAACACCAATGCTTCGCTTCGACGCACCAATAGAGACCGTAAGCCGACTGAATGTTGTTTATTTTACATTGCTTGCATGTTCCTTATCACTCCCTCCCTGTATGTTGGTTATTTTACGTTGCTTGCATGTTCCTCTTACACGATTCAGGCCCTATAAAATAATCAACATTACAGTGAATTAGGAAGCCATTTGCACAAGATAAGACCATTTGCTCCTTTGTCTTGACTATGTTTTTCAAGTAATTAGCGAACTATAATCTTGATTTCAAAAAGAAATCATTATAGATAGATTATATTTCAGATTAATATTGATTATGCCTTCAAAGTAATTACCTTTTTACGATTTTTGTTTAGTTGCTCAAGTGGTATGTTAAATTCAAACTTTTTTTTTACATAGTATTATCCGCAGATTATATGAAGCTTTTTTTCTTCAGGCCGATTTTAGGATCTGCGAATTATAGGCCACCCACGGATTATATACAGTAAAATACGGTAAGTTACAAACCCTTGAATGTAATTTGTATATACGTATATGCTTCATTACAACGAGTTTTTCACTGAAATATAATGCTCATCCTGCATTTTTCAATCATGTTTACATGTGCTCCAAGCTTGTTCACATCTGCCCCCCCCCCCCGATAGTGGCATATGTGAACAATTGAAGACATTTTTTAAAAATTCCTTAAAGTATTGAAATATTTTTTTTAATCTGAACAAATTCCATGGCACAAAGAAAAGACTATTCAATCATAGAGACTCTTTTTCTGTGAGAAACTGAAAATATTTTCTAAGAAATTAAGAAATGAAAAAAAAAAAATGTTCACATGGGCCCCCTTTTCCCATACATATTTAGAGCAAGAATGGAACAGCTCCAATATGTATCAATTAATTACTCGAATTCCAAGTAACAAAAGAAGTCTTTCCTAAAAAGCACAACATGTTTATTTGACACTAAAAATTAACTTTGGGAAGAATAAAGTCAATCCGGCAGAATGCAGGATCCTGTGGGATTGGCCCGTTCCAATCCCGAAAACTTGAGAGACTGAATTCGTTGTGGGATTGGAAACCCTAGATTCATCACAGGAAAAAAACACAGTGGTAAATCCTCTTATCTGATCCTCTGATCTGAAATAAATTCAGTGAAGAAGAATTCATTAAAACTGAAATACAGTAGAAGACCATTATAACGCACACCTTGAGGGCTCATCTTTAGTGTTATACAGATTTTGACATTACTGTAAAATCCCGAAAGTAACTCCCCTATCGATTATAGCCCCCCCCCTTTTTTGTGGAAAGTGAAATCAATTTAGAATCCTGAATATACCCCCCCCCCCCCCCTTCACCTGAACATTTTCCAATCATCTTCATTTGCCACTCCCTCCAAAATAAGAAGGATAGCATTTTCTGCTTTACTTGAAAAGCATTTAAAAAGGTTCAGTTTCCCCCTCCATGTGCAGTTTTGCTTTTCTAAAAAAAAAAAAAAGAAAGAAAGAAAGAAACCACAATGATTTAAACAAAAAAGGAAAAAAAGTGGTCTTCCCGGTTTATTCCTTTCAAAATGTCTAGACTCCTTTTGATGCAAGGGCGTTTTTTTTTTTTTTGTTCATAAGTATTACAAAAGAAATTTATACGATTGTACTGCTTTTTATTCATTTTGGAAGGCGCACTTTTGTTCTGATTTGTGAAACTGAACGATCTTCAACATGGCGACATTTCGAAAATGTGACGCCGTTTTGGAAACGCGTTGCTTAAAAAGTAGTGCGAAACTTAAAAATAACCTTTTTTAAAGGAGAAATAATGTAATTGAACAAGTTTAGGATCATCAGAAATGTAAATTTTACTAAATCAAGTAAGAGATTTGTCTGTGTTTGCGTTCGCGAACTTTGTAAAGTTCAGTTTTCGAAATTACGATCTTCGTAACGAATTTGCGGCCGTGATTGTGATTTTTGCTTCTATTCTGAAACAAGAACATTAAGATTTTACTTCTTTTACCTTATTACATTCAGTACATAACGAATTTTCAAGTGATAAATTATAGGGGTTTTACCAACTTAAGGTGCAAAATCCTTTCTTTCGAAAAAAAAATGGCGCCCTCATGCAATTTATTACTACTAGAAAATTATAACAGGTTGTTTTTAATTAATTTCTCTTTCTTCATTAATATTAACTCTTATTTACTTATTATTTCTTTTCTATACTCTAAAATTAATACTACTAAAAACAATTATTTTGGCTAATTTTTCAGAAAAATCTCGATTATAACCCCCCCCCCCCTTCTGAAATCGACAAGTTTTGTTTTGAAAATAGGGGGGGGCGTTACTTTCGGGATTTTACGGTATATAGATCATTTCACAAATTTTGAAACTAATATTCAGAATGTATCTATATATTTGCACTTCAGGATAAGTTTTTAATGTAATGAGCATTAAAGCATTCTGGGGGTCCTAATAAGTCAGGATTTAAAGTTTAGCCAACAGTGCAGCATTGCTAGCAACAAAGCCAATAAGATGCTTGGGTTTATCAATAGATCTATTTCAAATAAATCTAAAGAAGTTCTTCTGCCCTTATATAGAAGTTTGGTAAGACCCCATTTGGAGTATGCTGTTCAGTTTCGGTCTCCTTATCTTAAGAAAGACATTAATGTATTGGAAAGGGTTCAAAGGCGGGCTACAAAGCTAATAAGTGGACTTTCCCACTTAGATTATGATTCCAGGCTTAGAAGGCTAAAAATGTACAGTCTTGAGCAAAGAAGAGACCGAGGGGACATGATTCAGCTGATTAAATTTATTAAAACGAAAGATGTTACGGGGCTAAAGTTTAGCACTGAAAACAGGACAAGGGGTCATTGTTTTAAGCTATTTAAATCTCAGGCTAACATGGATATTAGGAAAAATTATTATTTTAGCAGGGTAGTGGAACCTTGGAACAATTTACCGGAAGAGGTGGTAATGAGCAAAGGAGTAGACAGTTTTGAGAGGGCCATTGATCTTCACTGGGGATTGTAAATTGACTATAGGACCAGTCTAGCTGGTCCCAGAGCCTGTTGCTGGTCGTCACTTTTGTATTTTGTATTTGTATTTGTAATTATACAATATGATACATACATTTTTATTTGCAAATAAATAAGTTTCATATTCAAAGGAAAGTGAATTATCCTACACTTCTGCTAGCTTTATGGTTTGCATAACAGCTGCAGTTTCAAGAGCAATCTTTTTTTTTACTCTGAAAACTAGATTTTATTTAAAAACTTTGAATTAAGATGGAAAGATGAACAACTGTTTCAAAATTTAATTTGCTTAACAATTTATATATACAGATACAGTAACAGAACAGAGGGGGGTTTTTTAACTGTAAAACTTACCGCTTGCTTTTGAAAAGTTGCGTGGTTTATAAAGAATTGCGTTATACAGGTTGGCCTTATAAAGGTATTCAACTGTAAAAGCATGGTTACTAACAAATATTTATATTTAACTATTTATATACATAAAAAAATATGCCTTAATCATTCATTACTTGGATCTTAAGAGAAAAAAAATTGAAGAAATTAAGCAGAACAATAATATTGATAACTATACTGTAAAGCGATTTTAATTAAATTAGCATAAAACTCAAGATGCATGTCAAATAAAGCATTAAATATCTTTGCATTTAAGAAAGACATTTTAATACTTACAGTAATTTTTGGTAGAAACGCCACATTAGCATAATTGCCACACCCTCATGAAAAGTGTTTCAGAAAAATTTTAAATGCTCAGAAATACCATATCGTCTAGAACGCTGCACTTTAAAACAAAGATTAACTCCTCCATGGTGTGTCAGAATAGATAATATCCATTAAAAAGCATGTAAAAAAGAAAGAATTTACAGTATATACTTGTGTATAACTCTATCCCCCAACTTTAAAAGAAAAAGCGAATTCCTGTGTCTAAATTGATTTCAAATTTTTTGAGAAAAATTTGGAACATTTTGCTGCAGTTTTTTTTTTTTTTTTTTTTTTTTGCAAATAAAACTCTTTACAAAGAAAGAAAATAAAATACAGTGAAGCACCGTTTATAGGTTTCTCTTTTATACGTTTTTATCAATTACACGTTTTTTAAATTGATCCCTCTAGAGTATAATACACATTAACGTACACCTATTATACGTTTTTTCATTTATACGCTTTTTCATACAGTCCCTTCAAAAATGTATAAACGGTGCTTCACTGTAGTACAATCATGTTTATAATGTAGACTGATTGAACATGAAAAAATTTCATTTTGGCAATGTTTTAAAATGGTTCGTTCTTTCCAATTTCTGTTATCTTAAATTCCTTTTAAGGTTTTTCATTACCTTTTTTGTTTAAAAAAATGGGATCCATTTTAATTGCAATCAACGATATAAAAAAAATTGTGGACAGGAAATTCAGCTTTTCCCACTTTTTTGAACATTCCACCGTTCGCTGTAATCAAAGTCTTTAATTAACGAGCATGTAATATAAATGAGAATGTATCAGTATTTATTTTTTCGTTACTTTGTTAGAACAGTTGGAATGAAACCAGTGTGATAAAAAGAAACCCTGAAGAAAAGTTGATCACAAACTCTGCATTGGCAACAAAGCCGCATCTCCGAAAATTTAACTTTTAAACAGGTAAATCTGGCGGCATTTTCTTAAACAAATTACTGTATTTAAACCATGGCAAAAAAACATTGAAATAAAATTACCACTTTTTACTTCATTATTATTGTTATTGAAAATTATTTATTTATTATTGTTTTTTAGTGAATTTAATATTGAGGCAATGATTCTTGCTACTTCAATTTTTTAAAAAAAGTAAAATTCCCCGCTTTTTCCAAGTTAAATTCCTTGGATTTGTCCTCCCTTTTCTTTTTTTTGTGATATTTGAATTTCCTCATTTTTAAATATTTCCCTGTGGCGGGACAACCCTGAACATAGGGATTTTTAAATGCTTGAATATCCCTTTCCGTTGCATATACGTATGCAACGTACACCCATATTTTATCACGCAGAAAAATTTAGAGTTTATTCGACTCATCAAATTGAGAGTCTCTCCCCCCCCCCCCCTTCCTCAAATGTATAAGTTTGGCTCAGCTCAGTTCCTTGTTCTGTGCCACAAAGGGTTAAACATACCACAGCTAAAGTATTGAATTTAAAACAAGTTCTTCTTGAAACATCCTATTGCTACAAGCGTAGTTCATATTTTGATAGGCAAGCTTATTTAATGCTTGTTCACTACATTTCTACTCTGAAAATAAAGTCTTGTTCTTTAATGAAAAAATAATACCAATATTATATAGATAAAAAAACACAATAACAGTTTTATGACAACCTGTTTTAAAATATTAATAAACTAAATAAGAACTTAACCACACCCTAGTGAACAAAGAAAATAAAGGAAATTTGTAACAAATTTCCAAGCAATGGAATTGAGCAAAGCAAATACTAATCTGCATTCCTAATTGAGATTGAGTTTAAATGAAAAGTATATGAAAATACTAACCTGTGAGTCTTCAGGTTTCAAGTTCTTAATATATTTATCAACATAATTGAGCAACAAAGGAGTTATGTAAGATTCTAACTTGAACATTTTTCACAGATCTAGATATCAAAAAAAAGTACACTTAATAGCAATCCTGCAGAAATTTTTAAAAATTCTAAGCATAATATGTTGCGTACGTTTCATAGAAAATACGCAAATTGAACATTTTAAAAATGAGAGCTATTTTGATTGGATGACAAAATAAAAACTTTAATAATGTAATTGGTGAGAAAACAAAACATTTAGTACGGATTACCGATATTCTTGAGAAAAAAGCCTTAAAAATAAATCAAAAATTCTACGCAATACATTTCGTGATATTATTTAACAAAAGGGAAAAGTACGACCAACTTGAAAAATACAGAAAAATTATTTGGCAGATACTACTTCTTTACCTGTGTTGCTGTTTACATGAAATTACAAATGGGATAGGGGGTGAAATATAATATCAACTCTTAGTACGAGAATATTTGAATTCATTTCGGCTAGTGTTTTTCATGAAAGGTGAAAGCAGGTTTCACTTTTCAGTTGAATGATAACGAAATAAAACACGAATACAGAACTTTTGCTTTCGTTGACACCGGACACCGTAAAACGGCACCAATCTTCCAGGGAAAAGTAAAAGCGACTTCGCCTCTGTTTCTTCCCCATCTGATTTTCCCCACACCAACGCCAATAAGAAGCCAGATTCTTTTGCTTGTCGCCAAATACTATAGACACGTTTAGTGTGACGCGAGGGCTCTTTTGTTGTTCATTGTTGCATTGTTCAATGTGGTTCCAGTGTTGGATTTTAAATCGGATGCGTATAGCTTTTTTTTGTAACAATCAATGCCAACTTCTAGTGCATATAATTGCTCTTATACAAGCATCAAAATATTAAAACTTCAGCGAGAACGGTTCATCTGTGACAGGCGCGGATACAAAAAAAACTTTTGAAGGGGTTCGGAACTTTTGCGCATCCTCCCCCCTTCCCGCTACAATGTTTCATAACAAAGTTTTAATGACTTTATTTTTAAATGTTTCTTTTAGGATCACTTAGGGCCTTTTCGTCTACTTTTAGGTACATAAATATTATACACTGATATGCTTTGAATGTGGACGTAAAACATCTTTAACATTTCAGGCGTATAAGGGGTGCCCACAAAAGGGGATTCGCTTTGGCTATTGCCACGGAAAGCCCGTGACGCTAAACAACAAAAACAGCTATTGCCACAGAAGACCGGAAGTACATCCAGGAATAGTCTGTGACAGCGGCTGTGGCATTGCGCGGCGCAAGTATTCTCCTTCTCATTCCGTGACTAATCAAGCGTTTAAAAGGAAAATGAGGGGACCGTATATTATGTATCAAGTTATTTAAAGGAATTATTGAATAAATTGTGCTATTTTACAGATGACAAAGTTTACTAAGCGGAAAATGACCAGTGAATTTATTAAATCGCTTTGAAGCAATGGATTTTTTTTCATTCCTCGCTTCTCATGAATGAAATTTGAGATACAGTGTACGCTAGGTAATTGAATCAGTGGTTAATCAAATCACAGCCGTTTTAATGAATCAAATCGTCAAAAACAGAATAAAATCCAACTTTATTGAATTAGCCGACTGTTTAGATGAAACGTGATTCATACAGTGGCTCCCAAAAGTCTTCGTACACTTCGAAATTTTTTAGTAAAACCAAAATAACTCGAAACTGAATTCGAATATGAAGTCCAATATTTTTTCACATCATTCCTATGTCATTCTAAATACAACCCATTGGTTTTTTCAAAATATTGACGGATCTTCTTTTTGAAATGGGTCAGAAAACGAAGACACAGAGAAATAACACGCCACAAAAGTGATCGTACACTCAAATATTTTCGAATGAATTCATAATTAAAATTATCATATGCCGTTTTATTATTATTTTTGCATTGTTTTGACCCTTATAAGTCATTTAGCTTTAATTTTTTGTTTATTTATTATTTAATATTGTGCTTATTACTGTAAAATGGCTGGTATTCGTAAAAAAACGCAAACACCATTCAAAATTTGAATTTTTTTTCCCCACAGTAGTGGTACATTGGTTTGAAATGTCACTAAATTAGTTAATTTATTTGTTTGTATAGTAAAGTTCTTGATAAAATGCTTTAAAGAAAGGAATCGGACCGAAAACAAGGTAAGAAAAGGTCAACCGGCAAAGTTGACAAAACATGATCGGAGATTTAAAGTTAAAAAAATTATGAAAAATGCACATTTGAGTGCTGTAAAAGTTTCTGCAGAGTTAAATGAAACATTTTACATTTAATTTTCATCTAAAATTGTTCACCAAGTTCTCTGATTTGCTGGATTTAATGGGACCTCTTCCCGCAGAAATTTTCTTGGTCGTGCGTAAAACAGAAAGCTTACGCTTTTCGTAGCAAAAATCAATGATAAATAAGCAAAAAACGTTTTAGAATCACGTCTTACTTACAGATAAATATTAATTCAACAATTTTGGTTAAACTGTTGTATAACTGTAAGTAGAAGAAAAAATTAGGAACTTAATATTAAGAACTTATTTGGATCAGTTAATCAGGACGGTGGAGGTGTTCTAGTGTGAGGGTGCATATTAGCATCAGGACTTAGTAGTTTGGAATTTTTTGATGAAATAATGAATCATGCTGTTCCTTTAAATATTTTTAAAAACCAATTTTGAACTCTTAGCCAAAAATTTGGTTACTGGAAACAACTTTGTTTTTTATCAAGATAACGATAAGAAGCACACGGTTTTTAACGTTTGCGTCTAGTGCCTCGAAAATTGTCCTAAAGTTTAGAAAATACCCCTCAATCTCCAGATTTTAACTTAATGTAACGTATTTAGAGATATCTGGAGGCTAGATTACGAAAATAGGGCTTTAAAACGAAAATAGAGCTAGAAACAGTAAGACTTGAAGTGTGGTTGAACACTTACTCAGAAATTACTCAAAAAAATGAAAGAAAAAAAATGAAATCTATTCCCAGACGTTTAAAAGGTGTTGTTGATACTACATGATATTCTACTAAATAATAACTTAATAAAAAGTTAGATTAGGCAATAATACATAGACATTTTTTGAAGTGTACGAAGACTTTTGTGAGATAAAATTTCCGGCACTTTTTGTTTTTTGATTTTAAAAAAATTAAGTTTTAATATTTTTTAAAAACTTTTCATGCAGTTTTGTTAAAAATTGATCATAGATCTTATAATTAAATACCTATTCCGAAATATTAATTCTAACCAATGGATTTTGGCCTATTTCGTTGAAAGTCGTAGGTGTACGAAGACTTTTGGGAGCCACTGTATAAGCGGCGATCACTGTATTTGTAATTACCACTTGATTTTTTGCGTATTGTGATGGAATTACCTTTTCCCCTGCCCCCTCCCCCCACCGTTTTGCGGATTTATTTTATTTTGTTGCTTTGAATTCACCCCGCCGCCGCACGCTCAAAGGCAAAAAAAAGAAGGATATGAATGTTTTTTTTTTTTAATTACACGCGCAGAACATTTTAAATGATAGAACTGTGTGTGCGTTTTTTTTTTTTTTTTTTTTTTTTTTTTTTTGAGGATTTTGATGTTATTGGGTCCCGCCCCCCCCCGCGCATGTGAGAGGATATCAATTTTTTTTTAGCCATAGCATTTTTAATGAAAGAACTATATAATATTTTGTGGATTTGATTCATTGTATTACTTTCATGCCCCTCTCCTATCCAACGGCGAGCGCAAAAAAAAAAAAAAAAAGCATCGAAGGACATTTTTAAAAATTATATGTAAAGTGTTTTAAATGAGAGAAATGCAGGGCCTGATTACCGCACAGGCCAACTAGGCCTGGGCCTGAGGCCCCAGCTTTCTCAGGGGCCCCGATTTTTTAAAAACTTATACATAGCATTAAAAAATCATGCATTTGTGAAAATAATGAAAATTAATGATTTATTAATTGAAAACATACCTCTAAAATATTGTTAAACATTATTTTGCATTGACTTAATGTAATAGAATAGAGAGGGGGGGCCTCCAAAGCATTTCGGGCCTTGGGCCTCACATTTATTTAGTCGGGCCCTGGAGAAATGTGTATAATTTTGCAGATTTGATTTTCCGCGTATAACGTTATGTACCCAGGGGCGGATCTAGAGGGGGGGGGCCATGGCCCAAAGTCTTGTGATTATAGGAATTTTTTTAAGAAAAAAAAAGAAAAAAATATTATGAGAAGATAACAAAATTGAACACATGTATTTTACTAAAAAAGAAGTATAGGCCTTAATTGGGAGATAAATTGTATCCCTATCCTCAAAGCAAGACTTTTTTTCCAAAATTTTTCTCCGCCTTTTACCTTATTTCTTGATTCCAACTACAGACACTTGGACGATCTCTAAATTCTGCGGTTCTCAGAGTATACCTATTGTTCACAAGACCAAAGAGAGCCTAAATTTTCGTTTTTATGGCTTTAATTTCGAAACAAGGAGGAGAACCCCCTTTTCCCATGCTCTTTCACAAATGCCTTGATAGAAAAAACTTGCATTTTAAGTCTTTTATTTGGAAAAAATGTCAACGGAAACTAGCTTATCCAGCCCTTATCGCTTAACTTGCTTAAAAGCAACTTAAATGAATTTTTTTGGGACTTCAATTACAAACCAGTTTTAATAGGCCCCCCCCCCCCTCCCTAGTTTATATCGTGATGATAGCTTTGAAAGGAGGTTTTTTGGAGGAGCTCACGAATCTTCCATCCCTTTCTAAAATATGTATAAATATAGTTAAAAATCGAATTTTTAGAGCCTCAAAGGCAAAATATTTCCAGGAAGGGAGGATTCTAAGCACCTTCACACTTCCTTTAATGTAAGCAAACATTACCTAAAGGTGCATTTTTAGGCTGGACAGCGGAAGAGCTAGAAGAGCACCCCTACTCTCCTAACTTCTCAATGTATAATGACAGAATATTTTGGTTTCTAAGCTTTATTTTAAAAAAGTATTTTGGGGCCAGCGTCCGAAACCTGACCTTTCTCCGTACATCATCAAAAATAGACAAAATGCGTTTTTAGTTTCCTAATTTTCAAAAATTACTCGGAAATTTAAATTTAGAAACATTTTCGAGGGAGATTCCTAAATCCACCCTCTCCTCTAATGTCTCGATACCCCGAAAATTGAGTTTTTAAGACTTCATTTTAATAAAATTTCTGGCGAGTTATCAGGGCCCAATTTCCCTATAGGCAGAGTAGGCAGTTGCCTAGGGCAGCAAACTTTTGAGGAGGTGGTAAACTTGCTATTATAATACACATTTTTTGAATTAAATTGTTATTCTTGAAAGTAAAATATTAGCATTCTTTCATTTTCCACAAAGACAATTTTTTCTTGTAATTTAATAATGATTACTTCCCACTTCTTATGAAAGTCAAATGTTTGTCAATCATGGTATTTGCCGAATCGTCAGCAAAATTTGCCGAATAAAAAATTTTGTGGGAGATCACTGTGATCATTTCAACGGTGCCTCAGAATGTGAAACGCCATCATTTTTTCATAAGTTTTACAGTTTGAATCTGGGGAACACTTTTTTACGTTTTTTTGAGTCAAGGATACTTTGCTTCTTTTAGGGGGGAGGGGGCGGCAGATTTCATATTTGCCTAGGGGCGGCATGGAGCTAAATTCGGCTCTGGGGAGTTTGTTCAAAAATTTCGGATGGCCCCTCCCAAAACAATCGGCTGGATCCGCCACTGTATGTACCTTTATCAGTATTAAATGATGGGAATGTATAATTAGGTTTATATGAAGTTCTGCATTTTAAATTCATCTATATGGTGTTTTTTTTTTTTTTCAAAAACCTAATTTTACACCCCTTTCCCCTTCCCTATTTCTATTTTTTGTCTGTTGAGTTAAGCACCGAAAAAAATATTGATAAAATCGTAGACGATTTATTTGTAAACACGACAACTAAAAGTTCGCTCTCTAAATAAATATAAAAACAACAGTTAACATGGTAATCTGGAAAAACCGAACAACATCAACTTTGGTCAAGTGATGATAAAAACAATTCGCAATTGTACAATAACAGGATAATGTTGCTATTATAAATAAAGATGACAGCTATGATAAAATGGTAAACGCACATTGGGTCCGGCTAACAAAAAGTGAGGCCCAAGACTCACAATAATTTAGAGAAACTCTCTGTCTCTATACTATCACTTTAAGTTAAACCAAAATATTGTTTAACTTTACCGCAGTATCGGTACTAGCCATAGAGGGGCCCTCTGCAGTCACTGTTTGCCCACTGCTTTTTTATATTAATTATTCATTTTATAAGTTAAATCTTTTATAACTCAATTAAATAGCGAAGAGGTTATTGCCCCCCCCCCCCCCACTCCCACTTAAACATTAAAAAAAAATGACTACTTGCCAAATAATTCTTTTTTTCAGTTTTCTGAGTTTAATTAGTCAATTTACTTTAAGGAAAAAAAAACTAGGAACCATATTTAAGTCTCTCTTACAAAATTACAAACTAAGAGAAATACTAACAAAGTATCAAAACAGTTTTTTTTTTTCAATTAATATAGCATTAATTTTTTATTATTTTCTTAAAAATACATGATTCTTAAATGCTACGCATTACTATTTCAAGAATTTCGGACCCCGTAAGAAGATGAGCAGGCCTACTTGGCCTGTGCAGTAATTAGGCCCGGAACGCATAGACTATTGAAGTTCAGAGCTTGGATTCAGCTTCATAGGCATAAAATAGCTTGATTAGATATTCGATCTTAAAACACAGGTTTTAATCAAAACAGCACTAATGCCTGTTTTTGAAAAAAAATTCCAAAATTATTTGGAATGTACTCGTTTTTTTTTTTTTTTTTGTTTTTTTTTTAAATGTCTTTTTGAGCAAAAGATAAGGAATAATGAAACAACTCAAAGGAAGTTAATTTCTTCTGAAAGTAAAAATGATGTCTCGAATAAACCAGGCGTAGACAAATCTCGATTAATGTTTATTCCCCCATTTTCTGTTATTATACTTTCCCTTATAGGTCTAACTCATGTTTAAACCATTTTACAATAATTCATCTGCGCTGTCAAAGAATGGAATGTTTTAAACTTCAAAGGATAAAAGAGAACAAGTGTTATGAAATTACTAGGGAGCGCCGCCTCCTGTTCGCTTCGCTCGCCAAACCTCATTTTGCCGAATCATGTTCCTATTTCAGAAAATGATAAAATACGACCGTGCGTGCATATCTTACAATAACATCTAACGAGAAAGAAAATTAGGCATAACAAAAAAATAAAAATAAACACAAAGAATTTTTAAAAAGAAAAAATATTAATGCGACAATTTTTTCTCCAAATTCTCGGAATCGTCAACAAAAATAGCCGAATTAGGTTTTCTCTTTTTTTTGGGGGGGGGGGGGGCATTTTTGCGTTTTTTGAATCCAGGAAACTTTGCTCCTATTATTTTGAGGGGGTGAGGAGCAATTTCAACTCTGCCTAGGAGCCCGGACCAGGTCACTAGTCAGTTTGGTCGTTTACTTCCCCTCCTCATCCCGCATAAAACTTATAACTCTCCAGTGGCGTAAATAGGGCCCCCGCAATACCCGAGATGCGGGAGGGCGCACGAAGTTTCAGGACTCACGCTCCAGAGTAATCAGTTTTAACAGTTATTCATTTATTTTTTATGAGTATTTATTTTCACCTGATTTATTGTCATAGCTTTGTCCTGGGCTTTCTGAATAAAATCTCTAAAAAACTTGACACATGCTTTCATTTCACGCTTTTTTTTTCTTTCAAGATTTTATTTTATTTATTTATTCAGTTTTTTTTTAAATTAATTTTAATTTTAAATGTATTGTAAAAGATTCAATTTCGTTTCAAAAAATCTATAACTAAAATTCAACACAGAGGCGTATGTTTAATTTCGAAAAATTGTATTTCATTATCTATATGATTTACATCACTAACTATATTTGAACAAATTTAACTTTAGGATCTTTATGTTTTCCAAAAACATGTAAAACTTTTAATGTTGGGACAGAGATGAAATGAACTGACGATGATGTTACACACTTTGAGATCCCACTCGGCTATAGAGGCAGAGCCAAATTTCTAAGATAGAGTACGCAGAGCTGTCAAGAGCAGCAAAGATTTATTGGGGAGAAAAATTTACCCTTCATATAATTTTCAAGATCCATTAAAATAAAACATCAAAAAAAGAAAAAAAAAAAACTCACAACTGTATTGAAAAATCAGAAATTGATTATTATCCTGACTTGACCAAAGTTGAAGTTGCTCTGATTTTTCAGATTACCTTGAAACCGATTGTTTTTATTATCTATTTAAGGAGCGCAATTTTCGTTGTTAGAGATTCAAATCACCTGCGGTTTGATTTTATTCATATTTTTTGGGGGGCTTAACTCAAGCAGACTTTACATTAAAAAAAGGATTCTTTGTGTGAAATTACGTTTTTTCGTTTTAGGGAAAAGCACCTAGATGAACTTTAAACAGTTAAATTTCATCTAAATACAAAATTTCCAAATGACTTATTCCCATCATTTATGATTGATAAGAAATAAAAATACACACGGTATACCCTGTAAATAATCATTATGATAAGTGTACTCTTCGATATCGCCATAAAATCTCTATCTTTTTTTCCTCGGCATCCTAATCATTACTTCTTTTTTTATGGATATGCCTCGTATGCCCTATTCTAGAAAATCACCAATCATAAGAAGGGTGCAAATTTTTTTTCCGTTTCATTCTATTTGTAGAAAAAAGAAACTCAACGAGTAGGGTGCTATCGCAATTCGTGATTGCGAAAAACATAATTTGAACTCAAGGTGTTAAATTCAAACAAATGCTGGATGCATAGACGGCTAATTTCAACGCAATTATTCACTAAAACGATCTCTCAAAAATCGAAACAGATGGCCACAGTAGACTTCCTCCTCCCAATTCAAAGTTCCATTGGGCCAAGTTCGCAATTTTTATGAAAATAATAACGTGAGAAAAAGATAAAACGCACACCACTAGCGCAGCCAGAATTTCTTTCCGGAGGGTTTTTTTTTTTTTCCTTTTGACCAAAACTCAAAACAATGCATGCGTGTAAAACACTGGTGGGTCCCCCCCCCCTCCCCTTTCCGCTCTGCGCCACTGACGCACACTTATAAGGCAATTCTTGACTTCAATTCGTGAATTCACCAATACTAGCATTAACTGATCGATCGATAATTTTTAATTTAAAAGTGAAGGAGCAAGGGCCCTTTGTTGTTGAAAAAAGTAACGGGGCAGTCGCCCCTTTGCCCCCCGTATGAGCCGCGTATGGCTGCACGTTATATTGTTTAGAAATATTTTGTTTGAAAAATACATTTTGATATTTTTCTATTATTCTTGTTTGCATTTTTGATGGGTAAAGCTCTATAAATAAAAATTCTTATATAAGGGGAAAAAAGTTAAACTTTGGTATAAGTGAATGAGTTCATTTCTTTCTGAAAAAAGACACGGTGGTGAGAATTTTATTAGTTCATATTTCCTTAAAATTTCATTTTTTTAAATAAAAATTTGGTGATCAATTTTTACTTTAGAAACGTTAATGATCAGGAAAGAGTCACTTCTACTAAATAAAAGAGAGAGTAGACATATAGGGGAGAATAAAAATTTACATTAGAGTTATGAATAATATTATAGCTGGACTATTTATTTATTTATTTATTATTATTGCATTTATTTATTTATTTATTTATTAAATAATTATTATTGGTTCGTGCAAACTCTTTTAAAACGGTACCTATAGTGGAAATTCAAACTAGACATTTTTATCTTAAGAAAATGTATATCTGATCAATTTCTTAAAGTTCCCTGCTGAAATCAATTTGAAGCAGTTTTTGAAATAAGCGGTTATTAGTCTCATTTTAGATCAAAAACTTTGATTCGATGACTAGATTTCTAACTATAGGTACCAGGGCAGAGCATTTTGGATCACGTTGAAGCTTTTATTTCTTGTCTTATTGTGATTAAGATAAAAAGACCCGTGATTGACTCAATTGATGAGTTTGTAAAAGTAATTTTCAAATGCAAATCAATTTTGTCTTCGAAAATCATTTCCATTTGATTATTTTACACATGTCCTATCGGCAGCGTGTTTAATAACAAATTTTATGTTTGGATGTGATATGTAATTGACGAATTGAAAACAGCGCCCACTTAGGCATCCAACATGACGCCTAAATTTAAATTCTCATTTCTAACACTAATTTGAAGGATATTTTTTCTGACCTGTGGAAAAGTTAAAACATTTTTTTTTCCTATTTCAGTATCTGTTGCAAGTGGCATTGCCCCTTTTCTTTTGAAAGTCTGAGTCTGCCCCTCTTACCCCCTCCCCCTTATACGACAACGAGCCGCTCTTAATTGTTAAGGAGATTAGGTAATGCAATTAACATTGTGAATTAATTGATTTGTTTTGTTATTATATTTTTGCTATGTACTAATGTATTCTACAATTCTGCATATAGTCACGGATGCTGAGTCAGAATAGAAGTCGTAGAGTCGCATTCATTTTAGGGTAAAGAAGGAGTTAAGATAGGATGGGTTCTGTGACCATGCAGAACTAAAAATTTTCAGACATATTCTCAAATCTCAATCTTAGTACTTTGCGTAAAGACTTGATATGATCTTCCCCGAAGGTAAATTCTGGCTGCGCTAGTGTACTACCGTAACTTTTTACTGCATTTTTAAAATTATATATGTTAAGCGTTTTAAAGAAAACCTTGTTTTCATAATTTCCCCCTTATAATCAAACCCTTTAATCAAACATTATCATAATAACCCTTTAATCAAACATTTTTGTATAAATTGGTTTGATTTCACCAAATTACATTTAAGTTCGTCTTGAAACCACTGAAAAACGACTCCATACTCCATACGAAAAACTAATACTCTTTTGTTTTAAAATAAAACCGCGCTCTTTCCTTTTTTAGAAAAAAAAAATAGAAAAAAATCGAAGGTCCTTGATTTGAATTTTTTTTTTCATTTTCACTAAAAATTCAAATTTCTACAGCATCTTGTTACTCATCGATTCAAATATTAAAAAGCAGAAAATAAGGACCAAAATTGAAAAAAAAAAAAACAAAAACTCTCAAAAATTATTCTAATTCAGCCATTACGGCACTGGAAGTCATCTCTCTCATTCTTCAACATCTAAGACCGGACAGTGACCTTGAGTGACCCCGCGATAACAACTCTTTTATTCGTTTTATACCACAAACGCAAAGAATGCAGGAGGTAGGGGGAGATCATCCACACGTGCGGAGAGTTTCAGAAAAAAGCTTTTGTCCTCCTAGTTGCCGACATCCCGTCTTTCAGCAGACACGTGGGAACGTCCTCCCTCAAGAGACAAGAAATGAAATTGGTGTAAATTGTAAAAAGAGAACGGCTTAAGAAAGATTTTTTTGCAAGCTTAACACATACTTCATACTTCCAAATTTTATTACATTGTATTTTCAACTAATAGTATAAAGATCTGAACATAAGCTGTATTTTATATATATTGTACCGGTTCAATTCCCCAAAATGTGTTTTATTATTGTAAAAATAATGCAAATACATCGTAAATTTATGAAAAATCACTTCTTTCAAAATAAACAAACTAGTTTTGACAAAATGAAGGCATACAGTCAATTGCCCATACTTGGGACAGCTTTGAAATTTTACCTTTAGTAGCACATTAATCATTTGTTTTCCATTTGAACGAAGTATTATTTTTTTTAGAATGTGCTTTAGTACTTCCCCTAAGGACAGGGCATTGATTTGTTGATAAGTCCCTTTAAAAATACAGCAAAAAAATGTTCATTGTCCCAAGTTAGGGAACCCACTCCCTAACTTGGGACACTTAATATTTTGATCTTTCTTTAATGTATGCAGCAAAAGATAATCGTTTGGGACACCAACTATCACTTTTCAGACATTATTTTTACAACTCAATAAAGAAAAAAAATAATTAGATAGAAATAATAAAATCTTGTAGACGCTCAAAGATTTTAGAATTTATACTTGCCCCTGAAAATATTGCATGCCTCCCTAGTCATCTTAATGCTTCTGAATAAACGTTTTCCTCTATATCTGGAAGCATAAAAGCAATTGTGAACCCAAGTAATACTTAATGCAGCTGATTTTTAGCTCTCCATGTTCCTCATTTCACATCTTTTCATATTCATTTTCATTACTTCATAACACGTAAAGTTCACAACAAATAAATTAGTCTAATCAATATTTTGAGACTCATTTTCATTAGTAGAACTAACATATGTAATATTTTGGAAAAACGTCTTTTGCTCATCAATTAATTCCATTTTTTTTTTTTTTTTTTAACAATGACACTTTTCTGTCCTGCTACTGTATGACCCATTTATCGTCATCAGAAAAATCTTCGTTTTTTAAAATTTTGTATCTATGCTTTTTTTTAATGCAATTATATACTTTATTTCCACAATATTTCTTATAGACACTTTATGCCTTAGTACCTGGAACAGTGTCCCAAGTTTGGAGCATATTTGCAATTTCTTAAATTTATGAATAAATTAGTTAAACCGAATTAGTTAAGTGGAAATGAATTTACCCAAATAAGACACAGGTACATCAGCCGAGTTATTTCCATTCTTAAAAATCGCATGTTTTTTAAATTTTCAAAATCATTAAACTAACCCATAAAGCTAAAACATCAAAGTTTAGCTCTCATAGCCTCAAAAGATAACTATTCATTTATTCTGTAACACCATTTATTTCATACTGATGAAATACTGGCAGGTGTACCAGCCCTCTAAACTAAATTCGGCAAAATGTCCCAAGTTAGGGTACTGTCCCAACTATGGACACTTGACTATAAGTAATTTAAACTGAGCTTTATTTGGACAAATTAAAAAAATGTCTAATTTCACATTTACCTCGAAAAAGGATGCGTTCCCGCAAACAAGGGCAGACATAGACTAGAACGTAAGGGATGAGGGGATGCTGAAAAGTATGGAGTTGTAAGTACGTAAAATTTCTGAAAGTACCAAATCGGGGAGGAATAAGGAGCTTAGCATGGTACAAACTTTCTTAATTAATATCAGAAGCAATGAAAGGAACCAATTTTTTTAAATATTTACTTGAACAAGTAATTAATAAATCCAAAAGATTATGAAAAATACTTGCACTTTATTCATAAAGTACTATTTGAACGTAATGTGTAATTTGTGTAATATTACATTTGCATGATATTCTACATCCATCCATTTCGTATGCAGTTATTAAATTTATCGACGGATGGTAATATTGTCGACGGTTTAGGTGGGGGGGGGGGCGTTCATGGCACCCATGGTCCTCCCCACGTATCCGCCCCTGCCTCGAAATTTTTTTTTCATATTTATTCATGAAACCTATTTTACAATATTGAAAATTTTTACAAATTTGAAGCGGAAAGAGGGGGGGGGGGTCATGTGAACATAGGGCAAAATATTTCACTGAAAAAATATTTTCAACTGTTAAAACTTTGGTACAGATATTCAAAATTTATTTTGCTTTCTTGGCATTGGGGCCCCTAAAAGGCGAGCCTCCCCCCCCCCCCGCACCGTGGGGTTTTTCGGGTACGTAGATTTGGGTTTGGCTACGAGACTTTTAAAATTTGACAGTACCATTGCTGTGCAATTGAAACTGACACAGTATAGGTTAAAAACCATTCAATATGTAATTGTTAGATACATAGTAAAGGTTTGATATTAAGGAGTTTTTTCCTTGAAATATAATGTTTGCTCCCCGCAAAAAATCAACAGGGCCCCTAACGGTTCAATTTTGAATTTATTTGTTTGCTTGTTTTATTTATTTATTATTATTATTGTTTTAAAGTTTTTAACTTTCATGTTTTACGTTTCTGAGTAGCTGTGTGGGTTTTACACTGATTTTTGAAAACTCATTTCATTTGTATGTTACATCAGCACGAAAGCAAGTCTCTCATAACTTTACAGCCCCCCCCCCCTGCTTATGTGCTTTAGTAATATTTGTTTTTTAGGAAATTTCTATTTCCTAATCTCCGGTTTTTTTTATAGATATGCCCCACATTACTTATTCTAGAAAATCAGCAGTCATAATATGTCGGGTGCAAAGTTCTTGGCCATTTCCATTCTATTCCATTTGTAAAAACAAGAAACCCTACCAGTAGGGTCTTGTTGAAATTTGTGATGGCAAAAAACATAATTTTAATTCAAGACATCAATCTCAAATGAATGTTCTTAGTCTTTCTTTTTATTAATTTTTTTTTTTTTTTTGTCATACTGATCCTCCAATAACTTTCGCTAAATTATTCTGTGGCAATCTGCTTGTTAATAAAGCTATATCATCAGTTGGACTTCTGATTACAATGAATCACGATCTGGCGAATTTTTCTCCGCTCAATTAGGAGGGGGGGGGGATGACCGAACTGATTCATATGGCATTTGGCCACACCTACCATACATATATATTAATACCATGGACAGTTCGCGACCCCCCGCACCTCTTTCTATAGCATCCAGTTTGAGAACACCTGTGTTATTGTGTTTTGTTGTTTTTCCCTTGTAGTTTTGTATTGGGTTTGCACTTTTTGCCACTTTCCTGAAAAACTTGGAAATAACTGCCCTGAATGATTGTCTGTCAATTCAAGATGAAAAATTCATCTGCAAAAAGATGATACATACTTGTATACACTTGAGCTACTAGTAATGCAGAAAGAAAACGCACATACACGCGCGCGTCGCAAAATGATAAGATAAATTGCTTTTGTATAAATGTTTATAAACAATTACTTACAATGCACCAAAGTGCCTTTCCGTGTGCCCCCCCCTCCCCCGTACCTTCGAACTATTATACTATAACGTGGCTTGGTTAGATATGGGGCGCTGAAGACGACTCTGTTTCTTGACTTCAAGACTAGGAGCCGCACCGCACTTGATCCAGCACACCCAGAACGAGGTATTGATTTGGAACGAGAACTAGGAGAACTTTGTGACCACTATAAATTTAACGCGCACTCGTCACTATTACGTACACGAAGATCTTTGACCAGCAACGGCAAGCTATCGAATCCGCGAACCTCCAGTCACGAGTCCAAAGTTTTTACCGAGCAGACACTCACGACTGTCCATCTCCCACATTATATGATGCAAATTTATAAGGGGCTAAAACATTTCCCTCTAACTAAAAACTGCACTACGCACCCTCATTGAATGAAGTAATACATAAATTAATTCAAAAACATTCCAGAAAGAATGTGCGTTACTGCACTAGTTTAACATATATGCAAGATTGCTCATCTTCAAACAAGGAGGACGCGAGTCCATGTCAGCCTAGTGGGTAACTCTGCCAGCCCCTTGACAGGGCCCGGTGACCTAACTGACAATTGGCTCGCTTTGGCTCTCGGCGGCTTGTTCTCGGTGCCTTGTTGTCCCCCCCCCCCGAGCGAGACCACCCAAAACGAAACCAATATCAAAATGCAAAGTCACACGACCCCAAAAACTTTCAATGGCATCCCAAACCAGAGCCTGATTACCGCGGGGCACAGGTCCCCTATTCTTAGATTTCAGAGGGGCCCAAAATCTCCTTAATTTATCATACTAATTAAAAATAAATAATGGTTTCACTCAGAATTGAGAGTACAATGATGTCATTGATATTTTCGCAAAAGCGAAGACAAGGAAAAAATATCTTTATTTGTTGATAAAAATTCCCCTTACATCACTTTGCTTTTCACTGTCTCACATATATGTGATTTAAAGTACGGGGATGGGGGTTAAGAATTACGAAAACGCGTTTCAGTTTCGTAAAGTTGGCAGATTGCAGAAATCTATAGATTCAAATTATGATAAATGTTTGGGGCAGAGCCCGATCATTCTGATATTGGACATGAAGCTCATTTGTATTTCAGGGCCCCCCTAGGGCCCGACTAAAGATTTTTGAAGACACTGGGCATGAAATTCATTTTGTCCTCCTCCCTCCGCGCATCAGACTTCGGCCCATTTCGGCTTATTATAATAAATATTTCGATACTTCCGTATTAACACAACCTTGCTAAATTTAGTGGTAACTTCATATCACAACGTTTAAAAAGTAGAAGAGATATAGTATACGATAATAATATGAAATGGGGTTAAACTTTGCTAGTTTACCGTCAATATCAAAGGTATTTATGATATAGCTTTTAATAGTAAATACAGACTCAACTTGGAGTCACTTTGAGATTTGCACAGAGATCTATTTTTTAAATGGACATTTTCCAGTTTTGATTTTGCCACTTTATCCCTTTGCTTCTCACTGCCTCATATGCACTCTCAGTTCAATAAAGTAATTATTTTAAAACATCGATTAAACACAGGCCATAATTTTTACTTAAATACTGCAGTGCTAAGCACAAAAGTCGTATCTGCACTTTTTATCAAAATTGAGTTACTGTCACCATGTGGTTCTTTGTCACATATTTCACCTATCTAAAATGTTTTACGGTAATATGACAATGGGAAATATTTTTTTAAAAAGAAAAAGTTAGATTTAAATCAAGCGCATGGACGTGCAGAACTTTAAACTACAATTTCTCGTTTTGAACTGAGCTGCAGATGCATACAACTTTTGCGTTTAGCATGGTAGTATAGCTCTGTGCATGGTCGCCCTTAAGAGGAGGGGGCCCCTATCCCACCTTTGTCTCCCTAGGTACTGGCACAGCCAATTTCTTAAATAAAGTTTGAGCATAAATATAATTCAAAACATTTCATCGTAGTGAATGAAACTAATTAAAACCTTAACTTTTTAGAATGACAACGATTTTTTTTATATATTGCTTGGGGGGGGGGGGGGGGAGCGCCGACCAAAATGACAAAGGGGCCTGCCTTGGCTCTCGGCGGTCCCGTTTAATTTAATGCCTCGAAACATAAATTTTCTTAGTCCCACTCTAAAAATTACATTTATATATGGGTTTCCAAGACTCCCTGCTCTCGAATAATTGGCAAAGTCAGTCCTGTCATTTCAAATTTCTCTTGGAGGTTTTAGAACTCAACGCAAACTATGTCGAAAAAAAAAAAAAAAGAAAGAAAGAAAACACGCGACCATTTTTGTAAAAATTCATTAATTTTATGAATCTAGACAGAGGGGCAATGGTCCCTAATGAACCTCCTAATTGTCGGGCCTGCTGCAAGGCATTAAAACTATCTTCCCTTTACTAGCACTTCAAATCATATTTGCTCGTCCATTAAATAAAGTAATTAATTCAAAAATAATTTTGATATAATGTACAAAATGTATTTGTAGGCATAAAAATCTTTTGATATTCAGTGCACAGGCGCGTGCACAGAAATTTTGGGCCCCGTTTCAAATGACTTATACGGGCTCTTCTCCATACTGTTTGCCCCTACGTTCCTAGAAAGAATTTCACCCCTCATATTGACAATCTCGGGCCCTCTTCAGGCTCGAACCGAGGCCAATAGGCGCCCCCCCCCCCCGTGCACTTCCCTGCCCCAGCAACATGAATTTCAATCTTTAAAAGCAATCCTCTTATCCTCTTGATGTCTACATTATTATAACGTACACTTTCCGAGATAGAAAATAAGAAGTAAAAAAAATGTAGCGAAAAAAACAATGTTAATGAACACCCAGCCCCCAATCATAATTTGTAAAATATCCTCAAACAATTTAAAAAACAATTGCGAGAAAAAAAAATGTGAAAAGTAATGGATAAAATGTATTTAAGAATCTAAATAACAACACAATTTTATTATATAGACGACCCCCGCGCATCGACTCAGAATTAATACATGTCATTAGAGTTCACTAGGAACTCGGAAATACGCAAATCTGATTGGCTAGTTCATGATCACGTGATGTCACGTGATAGTTTTCTGACGTCATATCACGTGGTCCTCTCGTTGTGTAGGGTTCCTTAGTTTGAACTTTTATCGCCAGAAAAAAATTACTTGTCTTGAGTGCTTAGTGCTTGTAAAAAAAAATAACGATTCCTTCACTAAGGCTGCGTTCGGAAACTATCCACCGGTTACACCGCGTGGTTAGTCCGGTGTGGTTATGACGTATTTGGAATTTCTCTAGGAATTCCGGTAGAACAGCTGTGTTTCCGAACGCTCGTGGTTAAACAGTTGTAGTTCTAGTTCAGCAGCAAACGACACTCCAATCAACGCGTAACTTTCATAATACGCAAGTCACGTGCGTTACGATCAAAACATGAAACACGACCGGATTGGCCAACACAGACTTTGTGACGTTTGTGATCTCGCTAACCGCTTCCAGACAGCGGTGCCACAGGTTGCTACCAAGTCGACCGCTAGAAAACAACCGCAGTGTTTCCGAACGCGGTTAAGTGACGTCACCGGTTCCACCGCAAGCGTTTCCGAACGCTTGCGGTTGCACCGAGGCGACCGATCCGCGTTTCCGAATGCACCCTAAGCATCGGACAGATCGGCGTTCACGGAGCCAGCCGTAGCCATGGATAGGAGATATAAACAAGGCTGGAAATCAGTGTTCCTGCTCCGAATTCGTAAGTTTTAGTGAAGTATTTTAGGATCTTTTAAAGAGTTTTGAACTCATTGCAGCTGCAATTCTTATTGTATTCATTATTTAAAAACTCGCTGCTAACAGGAGGTTTGAAATAGAGAAAATGCTTTGCGGCTATTCCATTGTGACGGGTGTGACATTCAGACACTATTTTTGCTGGTTAACCAACATTTTGAGCACTAAATCGTTGACAAATACTAACAAAGTATTTCAATCATATTTAACTATGATTTGCTTGAATAATTTAATTGAAGCAAAACTGTAGGACTTTTTTTTTAAAGAAATTTTTAAAATCTTGTGACGTTTGCGATACATGAGTGTATCACATCTTTTCAGAGACCTTACTACTTCAAATTGAACCAAAACAATTTAAGTGTCAAACACTGACTTTGGTCGAGCTCTGATTTCAGTGTGTCAGTTAAAAAAGTGCAAAAATATTTTTTCTTGTTATAAACAATTAAGTGTTAAATTTCTGTATCTTGTAGAAATTTTTTTGTTATGGTACATTGCCTTGCTGTAGAAAAGAATGCAAATCTGTGTTCAATTTGACCTAACTTTAATATTTTCTTTTATTATGTAATCATATAATTGTTTCATGTGTGGTTTATCATATTTATCATAGA
This sequence comes from Uloborus diversus, assembly GCF_026930045.1. NCBI lineage: Eukaryota > Metazoa > Arthropoda > Arachnida > Araneae > Uloboridae > Uloborus > Uloborus diversus. The sequence goes on from NC_072740.1 coordinate 127,802,860, forward strand.
AGTTTTAAAGTGAGAAGTTCAATCTTATAAAGTTTGATAAGATATAGCTTGTAGTGAGCGTAGAACCACAAATAGGGCATTTTTTGTGTTGAGACCAGTAACTAAACTAAAGTTTAGGAAGTGTTTTGATTCAAATTTGACAATTCTGAAATAATTTTATCAAAAATATTTCTTTTACAAGCTGTTTTTGTTCTTTTGATACCTTCACTTTGAGGATTGCGATTTCTCTGCATCCACTTTGGAAATCAGATTTCTCGAATTTTTGATGTTTAGTACGCTTTGTTAAGAAGTAAACAAATGAAATCCCTTTTATTATTTTTAATGCTATACAAAAAACACTTCTAGTACAATTGAACAGAATGTAGAATGGTAAATAAATATTGATACTTGAGGGTTGGCCATCTCCAAGAAAGCAATGCCGCATCCCCCCCCCCAAATACTAGAAAAACATTCAATAATGGTATTCTCAACAGAATAGAGTTAAATACTCAACTTTAAGTTCCAATGATGCAGTATTTGCGCCAGCAAAATTCTGAAAGTTTTGGTTTTACAATTTTTTTTTTTTTTGCAAAATTAGATGATTTTTACAAAATTAATTGATTTTTCACAAATTTATTTCATTTTTCACAAAAAATGGACGTTGTGAAAAACCCTGGACAGTGGCAGATACAAGGGGAGGGTTATAGGGGTCATGACCCTCCCCCCCAAACCGTCGACCATGTTATTCGTCCACATTGTGTTCAAGCGCTTGATAAATAAAGTGTAACCGGTTTCAGTAATCTTATCAATTCTTTAATTTTTTTAAATGTAAATATTTGAAATATTGTTTCATTCCAATCCTTATGAAATTAATTAGTAACGTTTATGCTCTACTAAGTATCTTATTCCTGGTCGATTCAGTGCTTTTTATTGATCCCCAAGCAGTTTTAGAAATTTTTAGTGCCAAAACCGCAAGTTTATTCCGGGGTGGGGAATGGTAGTCTGTATCCGCCTTCAATGGAATGGCAGGATCATGAACCAACCATGAATCGAAAGTATCATTGTAGTTTGATTTGAATGAGGAATAAATGCCCACTTTTTTAGTAACTGAAATTTGTCACTTGTGTGAGGCGGTATGGTAACTATAGTACTAACCCCATTTTCTTGTGCCATGTTGAGTGTTTCTATGGTTACATGACTCTTTTGATTGTTGAAGTTCAAAAGTGTTGGATTGTCAATAGAAGTTTCACTGTGGTGTATGAAATGCTTCATGATACGAGGAAAAACATCACTAGTCATCCATCCTAAACCTATAACAAAACCAAGAGTTCCTGAAGGAGCCCAGCTTATCATGTGTTCCTTAAATTTCTTTTGAGGAAATACCGTAGCTGGTGGTATTGTGTTTCCAAATGCACTTATTACTTACAACAAGTTGTAACTAGTTGACATCTATCACCACTAGTACATTGGTTAACTTGTTTGCTCCCTTTCAAGCTATAACTTTCTTTGGTTGCTGTACTGTTGATGTTCCAGTTTCATCCAAGTTGTATACTCTACTTCCATTTGCAAATTTTTCAGATTTGTTGTAAGCATCTTGCATATATTCGTCGAATGGGGGATAGATCATGGGATTTCAGGTCCCTTTATCTTGTCTCATTTTTAAAATTACAGTTAAGTCAATTTAAAGTTGAGAAACTTTTAAATTGTATCATCACGGTCACAAGTTAAGCTTGCGCCATCTAGTGAACTGCTTCAGAAAAGTTTTATTTGTTATTAAGTGTTTAACTATTGGGATAATTTAGTATTTAAATTTAAAATTTAAATAATTTCGAATTATGATGCATCTCATTTAGTACAAAATTCAAGTTCTCTGATTGGGAGAATGCAATGAAACCGGGGAGCGCTCTCATTGACTGACTGCAAAGCCGGTTGGCCTCTTTTCAGGGAATTGTTATTAACTTTTTAATTTTATTTTTTTAGATTGAAAAAATCGATAATTAATGAGTTATTTATTACTAATGGTAATTATAGAGAAAGGTCGAGTCACCGTAGCAACATTTAGTATGGTGGTGTTGCTGTGATATTAGAACTTAGAGTGATATTCATTTTTCCAAGTTCTTGTATTATTGTTTTGATAGTGGTTGTTAGAGTTTGTAGAAGGGGATTTTCTGGAATGTTTAGGACTTCATTAGTATTTTCAGTTTGAGGAATTTTTAAAGTCCTGGGAATAGTGTTTTCATTTTTATTTTTTAGATTTTTCTTAAATCTAATTTTTTCAATGATTGCCAGTCTAGCTGGACAGTTTGAATAATTTGCAGTGTGTTGAGCACCACAGTTAATGCATTTGAGGGTTATTTTTGTATTGTTTTTGCTGCAATGTGATGTTTTGTGTTCCCCAGCGCATACTAAGCAAACTGGGGGACGATTACATCCCAATGAGAAGTGATTGTATTGCTGACAGTTCCAGCATTGTTTGATATTGTTTAATGTTTTCAATTTTTCTGTGGAGATTGGAAAATCTCCCAAATTTTTTTATTTCTCAAATATTTTTATTTGAGCTATTTTCATTTAAGTGAATTAGGAACAATGGAAGTTTTCTTTTTTCTGGTCCTTTGTGTAGTTGTGATAGGTGTATGATTGAAAGATTATTTTCTTCAAGTTTTCCTTTTATCCAATCTAGGTTGGCACTAATTGGGAGGCCTCATAGGATAACTTTCATGATTTTTTCAGTTTTGAGTCTTATAGTGTGGTGTGACATTTTATTTTCTGTGAGAAAATCTTTGAGTTTATGGTATGCTTCAATATTAGGTGCATAGCATAATAGTTTATCATTCTTAATTTTTCCAGTTATGATTTCATTTGCAATGTTTGAGAAAATTTTTAGTTTTTCTTCTGTGTTTTTTATGTTATCTACCCAAATGGGTGGGATTTGAGTTCTTTTTAGTTTTTCAGAATCCTGAAATGAGCTTATTTCGTTATCAGGAGTTAAATTTTCTGAAGTGTTTGGATCAGGTTCATCCTTGTCATGAGATGTTATGCATGATTCATTATCATCTGAATCAGTGTTTAATTTTTCATTTTCCCCTTTCAAAAGGTTTTGAGTCCCAGGGATGTCATTAATTTGGGAGTTTGTGTCATTTGTATCATTTGGGTTTTTTTGCTCAGTTAAAGTAGTGTTCTGAGCTTTACTTTCATTTTTGATATTTGGAGTCATAGTTTCTTCAATTGTGTTAATTTCGGTATTCAGAACCGTTTCTTTTGCCTTTTGGACTTTTTGTTTTTTATTTTTCTTTTTTTTACTGCCGTTGGCAGAATTTTTAGCTTCGGAATTGTCCTGCGGTTTACAGTTAGTATTTATGGATTTTATCTGTTTTTCTTCAGGGGGATTTCCTATTTGTAATTTGAGCAAATCAATATTATTTTTGAGTTTTTCAACTTCTGCAAATTTACTTTCATTGATTTTTTTCCATGAGGAAATCATATTCATCTTTACGTCTTCTTTCAGCGGCAATTAACTTATTTTGCAGTTTACCGTTAAGTAAAAGCTGTTCGTCAAGGTTACTTTGTAATTTAAACATAATAGCATTTAGTTTGTTGTACCTAATCAGAGATGCACCATATCTGATTGTTTGTAAATCATATAGAATTTCTTTATCAGTATCATTAAGTTTATTAAAGGAAGTAATGTCAAAATATGCATTAATTGAATCATTGGTAAAACTAATTATTTCCTCATAATTAGCATTTTCAGGATTATATTATATAATTCAAACTTAATTAAATTAATCTTAGATAAGTAATCTTTAATGAGACAAGAATCATTAAAGGAACCAGAACTCACCTCCGTACAAGGCCCCAAAATTGGAACGCTCGGCGGGAGATTCGTTGACTGGGAAATAGACTCATTTTTTCCCGCCGTGCAAACGGCGTTGTCGTAATTAGTTGGAGCGGATATTTTGACATCCTTCCTCTGTGGATCCTCTGTCTGCTCATCTTGCATATTTTCAAAAAACATGTTGGCATTTGTTTTGTTGTATAAAGCTATGAAGTAAAATAAAAAGTTCACTTATAATAATTAGTTAAAATATAAATATTTTTAAATGAAGTCTATTTTTTATTGTTAAATTTATTTTTTGTAAACTATTTTGCTTCCAGAAGATTTTTGCTTCATGTCATTAAACTAAACCATGAGCAGGGTGGCAAAAAGGAAGGAGCCTCGTCTCCTTTGGCAGCGGAGCGAAAAAGTGACCGGATTATTCCAGCGCCACTGGTGGCGCTAGTGTTCTATCTCTCAGTTTGCTTGACCGACCCTCAATATTCGACTGGGGTGGATGCCGGCAGTTAGATGGTTTGGTACCAAAACGATTTGATACAAAAAATTTGTTGGAACTTGATAATCCCACGCGGTCATCACGATGGTAACTAATAATCTTTAACAATCTCATCCTAAAATAACTTTCTTTCTTATATTTATTCTAGAATTTAGATATTAATTCTGTGTGTTAGCCATTAGAATTATTATTTTTATAATTTTATGAATTTTTTTAAGTTAGAAAAATAACCATGATGTTCATTGTTTTCTATCTTATTCCTAAGATTAACAGAGAACAGAGAAAACTAGAAGGAATGAAACTCTGCGCTTTATTTTCAGCAAAGGTAAGTTTGAAAAAACCCTTAGTTTTAGTCATTCATAAATAATGTTTCAGTACAGGGTTGGCCGGATTGGACCCAATGGGTTTTTTTTTGAAAAAAACCCATTTAAAAAAAACCCATTATTGAGCCCACTTTTGGGTTTTTTAAAATTTTCCAAGAAGTTTTTAAAAAAATTATTTAATTTAAATACTTTAACAATTTAAACTTCTTTTTTATTTGTTCTTCACCACAGCCAATGGACATAAAAAATGAATTTTGAACTTTAATAGTATTTTTTAACTCTTAACAGCATTAAAAAATACTTCAAAGATTTTAAATAAATATTTTTAACTTTTTTCTTTAACTGGTCAATAAATAACTCAAATTATCTTGACTAAGTCCTGTCATGTCTAATTTTCTCAATATTTGTAGATTGTACAGAGGAAACTACTCTAGCTAAAAGGCTTTCATGTGAATTAAAGCAAACCAATTTTCTGCCAACCAACAAGTCACAAATCTCAAATAAACAAGGTATATTTTTTAGAAATTAACAGGTTTCACAAACGGTCGGACAGGAAACAGAATAGGATGTACAGTATTTTCATTATCTTACGAAAAAGTTCAATATTTCTTACTCTGTACACAGAAATAGAAAAACAGGTAACATAAAATTCAAAGAAATGTTTTGATTAAGCTGAAATTTAGTAAAAAGGGATTTAAACTATTTGAGGTTCTACAGTAGTTTTGCGTAACAAAATGAAATACAATAAAGTAAAATGCAAAAAAAAAAAAATGTAGTGATTACAAACGAACAATAGATTTTATAACTCGAGAAGTAACTTTTTCTTAACTGTTGGCAATCATGGAAACTAAAAAATCTGAAACTTCACCATTCTTGGGTTTTATCGTCTTTTTTACTTTTCTTCAGAAAACGCTGAATTTCCCAGCTTTTTTTACTCCAAGACGATTTTTTTGCTTTGTCCATATACTTACACTACAATATGCTACAAGTACCCCACATTTTCCCTTAAAAAAAGACAAAAAACCCACATTTCTTTTTAAAAACCCAGCTTTAGTTGGGTTTTTTAAAAAAAAAAACCCTGGGTCTATGGGCTTTTTTAAAAAAACCCGGGTTTTTGCCAACCCTGTTTCAGTAAGCTAATTTTTTAATTATATAATTTTCGATATATTGTATGTGCATACATATCTATATCTCTGTATATTTAAGGGTGTTTCTGTGTAGGAAAAAAACTCCCTTTACCCAATAGATAGCACAAAATGTTGCACCCTGGTTGTGACGAAAGCATCCTGCTCAGTTGTACGTTTTAGCCACAAACTAGATTTACAACTGACAGGATTTATGTGACATCCAGAATAGGGGACCGCTGAACCAGAAATTTGTGTGGAAGGGGGAAGATAGTATTCATCAGAGGAGTCAGTGAGGAATGTCTTTCATTGTTTGAAATACACCCCTCAAGTGCCTTCAGGCATTGACAACACAAAGGAATCAGAAAAGCAAACAAAACCATTGTAGAGAAATGAGATGAGGGCATTTTTGCTTCGATTTCAAGTTTTGATCTGAAATGATTTCGTTATAACAAGGGTACACCTTTTTAACTGCGGAAACTTCGGTAAATTTATCGCAACCTAATTTAGAAATGTCTTCTTTTTGGCTATTGAATCTACGTTCAAAAGTTGTCAATATAATGCAGTTTTTTTTTTGAAATATTAATCTTTAAAAGCTTTGTTTTCTTTATGCTGCATTTATAGAAATCGCTAAATAATAATAGAAAAGCCCGAAAAGTTTGTTAAATCAGACTTGGACAGTTTAAAAAAAAAAAAGATTGTCTCTGAAAGGTCACATTTTTTAAATTTTTACGAGGAATTTTGCCTTTTGTTCTTGACAAAGGTCCACAAAAATTACCATGGATTTACAGAGAAAACTTGGTGCAACTTTTTAAAATTTTGAAGAAGATGACATTTTTTTTTCGGCATTTAACAGGACCCATCGTGCAAAGTGGGGGAGAGTCAGCCCCCCCCCCCCCCCCAAGATTGATCTTAGTTTTCATGCAACTTGGAAAGTAGATCAGTGTTTCGTTTCGGTTGCCTATCGATGATAGAGTTTCCCTTTATTGCAAGGGTAGTGATGGGGCAGGTCACAATTTATGACGATATTGGGATTCAGTAACTGAGAGACTTTTCTCTCTTGGTAACAATGTGGCGACAGATCAGAGAGATCAGGGAAAAGTCAGGGAACTTTTTTAATCAGGGAAATATCAGGGAATTTCGAAAAAATAACAAAAAATCAGGGAAAATTGTTTTTATGAAGAAAAAAAAATTTTTTTTTTGCTTTATAAAATTAAGTACTCTAATTCCCTACGCATTTTCCGCCAATTCTGTTGAAAAAAAAAGTAAAATTAATGAAATGCGATTATACACTGCCGCATATTTGTGCATCTTTTTTCCAGTATTGAATCTTACTTATCAAAGTATTGAATCTTACGTATTAACCACAGGATGAACTTCCTAAGATTGCTTCTGTGTTTGTTTATTTTACCTAGCTTGAAATTTCCTTCCACGCTTTCAATGCTACGTAAAATAAATAACCATACAGGCAAAGAGGAAGCCTTCATTAATGCCTTAGCTCCTTTTCCTTTATTCCATTATCTCGAAATAATTAGCATACTGTAATCACAATTTCAAGAAGAAATCTTTGGTTTTTGAATTAATACTTATAAAAGCTTAAAAGTTATTACTTCTTCGCGTTTTTAATTCAATTGCTAAAATTGAACTTTCAATAAAAAAACTTAGTTTTTTGCCGTTATACTATTTGTTATCGCCTCAGATTATAAAGGTTTTCTTTTCTTCAGGCTTAAATGATTCTTTTGTTTCATAATCTAGTTGTATTCTTCTTTTATATATTTTTAAATAAACTAATTGATTTTTTTTTCTGTTCCTTTTCTTGCATTTCAAAGTTGTTTGTTACAAAAATAATCTAAGTTTTTTTTTTCGTTACATACTTAAATCATTTGAAATAGAGTTAACTTGTGTACTTAAGTAAATATCTTTATTTTTTTTTATTGTTAAAATGCTGTATTCATTCATTAAAACATATGTTTTTGATTAGAGAAAAGCTTCCTATGAATGGATGTCAAATGGTTTCATCTATTTTACATAAATATGTCAATTAGTTATATAAGAATAACTACATTACTTCTATTTGTTCACTATTACTTGTTATTCTTGCAACAATTATTATACTGTTTGAAAATTTTGTTCAAAATAATTTCAATTACTTTTGAGTTTTATCGTAAATACACATATGTTTTTAAGAGTGATTTTAATGGTTTCTTAAAATTCTTAAGCTAAGTGTTTTCTGGAAGTAAAATTTTTTTTATAAATTTTCTATTATCTTTCCATGTAGAAAAATTTAATATACTGTTTTGTAGGGGTTTTTTTATTCCAAAAAAATTGACTTGGTATGGTTTTTTTTAACCATTTTATTAAAAAAGTAGCGTCTTTTCAAAATATATTTTTAGTTCAACAACTTTACACAACTTAAAGCGCTTAAAATACTGCATTTGATGCAAACATACAATGGATTTCAAGTAGAACCAAGAAAGAAAACCATTATCGTTGGTAACGTAAATCAGGGAAATTTGGTGAACTTAATCAGGGGAAAGTCAGGGAACTTTTCTTCACAGTTCCTGTCGCCACCCTGGGTAACTGCAGGGCCCACAAGAGCCCTGGACTGCCTAGTCGGAAACTTGAGGGGGGGGGGGGGCGTGCTTGGAATCTATTAGGGAAAGTGTCATCTTTTAGGGAAAGTGTGCTGGGTCTTAGCTCTCGCCGACCTGACAGATTAATGCTTAGTTGCAAAATTCAAACTCCTAAAATTTTATATATTTTGATCCCTTGAATTTTAACTACTATGTTTATCGAGCTAAGTCTTGGTACTACTGAAAATATTACATGTCAACTTTTCAAAATAAAACAAAGCATAATGAAATGAGTAGTCAACAGAGAATGCTTTTTATATTGGGCAGTTAAATGTACAAAGCATCAAAATAATGATAGTTGACTGTCTACTATCACATTGATGCAAATATTTTTGATAGGGTTAGTTTTCAGTGAATGAAATAACTTCAAAATCAGAAAGCGATGAACTAGTAATGGGGTCATTTCCATCAATCAAAAGCACACTATGAACCTTGAAAATTAGCTTGAAATTTTAAAATATCCCAATAGAAAGTTCTGAGTTTCTCAAAAGTGTTTCTGAATTATGTGCAAAGAATCAAAAACTTCTCATTGTGGGTAAGCATATTTTATTTTTATTTTTTCAGAAAGTTTTGAACATGCGAGAAAAAAGATAAAAAAGGCTGAGGGCGCTAGTGATGTGGAGAAGGTCTACTTCTCCACTACAGATTCGGAGCAGTGTGGCAGGGGAAAGAGGAAAAGGTGGGCCAGAACTCACGACTCGTCCTCTGAATCGGATGATGAGTTGCTCACCAAAAGACCCTCCTCAAACATTGTAAATATGTTGCCCGAGGCACCGGTGCAACCAGGTGCACCGGTACATCTGCCACGGACTTCAAGCCAAAGTTCGCCACTTGTTATGGTTCCTGCAACGCCAACTACAAGCCAGAATGCGCTTCATCAGTCGCCTGCTATGCAGATCTCCAGCAGTGAACTAAGTATGAAAAATTTATTTTAACAATACAAAATGGTCTTATCCCTTTCAAATTTGATTTGGATTGCGTAGTAAACTTTGTTGATTTAAGTATTTATTTTCATAATTAATATTTATTTCAGATCTTTTCCAGAAGCTGCTGAGGAGTTTCCATCTGCTAAGGATGGAAGTAAAAGAGATTAAAGCGACATTGGACTTGCTCGTTGAGCAGTCAAACAACAGTAGGAGTAAGTGTCATTAAGATTTTTACCATTTTGTGCTATCATAATGCTATAAATTAATTTGAGAGAAGTAGTACTTTATTATTTATTTATATAATACAAAACTGCTAAACATTTACTTTTGAAATGAACTATGATTGGGGGTGTCATAATGCTGCAATTAAGATATAGGTAGCCTTCACAATGCTGACTAGTTTTGTTTGTTCCAACTGTGGATATCCAGATCAATTAATTGCATGTATATATATATATATATATATATATATATATATACAGAAGGTATTTTTATTAATGATATTCATGAAAATATTTCTGAAAACATGTTTTGTTATTGATGTAATGGAGGTCAAGTAATGGGGCTTGTTAAAAATGAACAAATAAAACTGCAAGGGGATTTAGATCATATAAGTAGGCAAATACAAGGGCACCCATATAGAGGGGCAAGTGGGGGCTCAAGCCCTCCCCCCTTAGAAATATGAACTTCCTTGCTTTTAGTGCTTTTTTTCTTTGCAAAAATGTAAAAAAAAAATATTTTCCAGCTATTAATGAATAAGTTATTAAAAATGTCAAATTTTAATATCTAATCTGTACTGAAATCAGTTTCCATGGGGAAAATGTTCTGCTAAACCATGGGGAAAGTTTGAGGCCCCCCCCCCTTAAAATTTTGTGTATGGGCGCCCATGGGCAGATAAGTGGTGGCAGTTAATGGAGAAATGCCAACAGCTACATTTAGGTCATTAAAATAAGCGTATCAGTCATTAATCAGGCAGAAAATGTTATTGATCTGGGTGTTGTAGATCATTACTTCAAGTTTAGGGCAGGATTGCAGTATGGCAAGTAACAAAGCTAATAGAATGTTAGTGTTTATCAATAGATTTATTTCAAACATATGAGGGTTCTTCTGTCTTTATATAGAGGTTTGATCAGAGTTCATTTGGAGTATGCTGCTCAATTTCCATACCTCAAGAAATTTCTTTTCAAGAAAATGTTCAAAGGCTCTCTACTAGGCTAGTAAAAAGACTTTTAAACATAGATTGATTCTAAACTTTAAAGGTGCAGCATGTATAGCCTGGAACAAAGGAGGGTCAAAGGGGACATGATTCAGTTGTTTAAATTTATCAAAATGAAAGATGTTAATTGGTTAAATTTTTGAACGGAAAGCTAGACGAGGTCATTGTTTTAGCCATCAAAATTTTGGGCTCATCTTAAAATTAGAAAAAAATTGTTCCTTTAGTGGAGTAGCATTGGAACAGCTTATTGGAAGAGGCTGTAATGAGCAAGGGGGTAGATAGCTTAAAGAAGGGCCATTGATTTTCATTAGTGACTAATAAATTAATGAGAACAGGCCTACCTGGGCCCAGAGCTTGCTTCTGGCCGTCACATTTGTGTTTGTAAATTCTGGCTTTACTAGTTAAATGTATGCACACACACACACATATAAGTTAGGTTGTTTGTAAATTTTATATGATCTTGTATTTCAGATCAATCTTCTGTAGCTGTGACAAACATAGATGTTAAACTTCCTCTGGAAGATTTTGAAGGTGTTCAAAATCTAGAGAGGTTGCTAGAAGAAGAGAGCAACAAAAACTACTTGGTAAGCTTAATTTTTCGACAAAAGTATAATGATTTGTCAATGCACTACCATGGAAAAATAGGTCATAATAAGGAATTGGCTATTGGGAGACTTGTTAGCAAAATCTGAGCTAAAAATTAAGTAAAACTTTATTGTATACCACTAAACATGATTATTTTATTTCTTGCAATTATGACATGTATTTGACTCTACTTATGAAAGTGTTTGGAATATTATTGATTGTTTAGGGCTTCCATAAAGATCCAAAACTCAAAACGATTTTTGCGAGTAAGTGTTTCTAATGTTATACATAGGCAAGAGCAGTGTTAGAGGCTATTTTGAGCTTTACATGTATAGTCTTGAACAAGGGCAGCAGAATTAAGGAAGCCTGGGCTTTTCGGGGGGAGGGGGGGGGGGGAAATCCACACTTTTGGTTTTACTGTGTTTCAAATTTAGTATTCAATTTTAGAAGATAATTGATTGTTAAGAGCCTCTAAATTTGAATATTCATAGTAAAATCTTGAATCATCAAGCATATTTTTTTTTTAATATTTCCATAGTATCTCTTGTAAAATATGAAGTTCTGATATGAATTCTGCTCAAAAAATGAGTCATTTTTTCCAGAGATGGTTAAAAGCTTCAGTCAACTAATAGCCGGAGCTTCATCTGCTCTGTATGTTGAGTTTCAGCATTAAATGCATATAACATGTCGTAATTCTCTACATGCATTTCAAGTATTAATCCAGAAAGTGTTTTACTTTAATCCACTAATCTGGTACAAATTTTTTTATTTTAATTATTTATAATGTAAATATAGGGTGGATGTGCTCTTAATGGACTGGACGCCTTCCCCATGTTTTGATTTACTCACAAAAAAATTCATTGAAATATAGCTTCAATTTATGTGTTGACAATTATTACCTGCTTGTTTTACAGGTCTGGTTTATTGTTGATCTTGATCAATGAATACAAAATAGGTTAAATGTGTTGACAGATTAATGTATCTATTTAAAAAACTGAAATATTGTACCTATAACTATTAAATAAAATATAATTCAAAATCAAAATGTTTCAAGGCTAGACATATTTGAAGAATGTTTAATGCAGTATATTTATATAGGTTATTTTAAAACAAGTTTTTGTAACCTAATGTAACTTCCGATAGAATATATTGTTAATAAGCATTTTATTAATTGTTGAATTCATTCTGGTTTAAAGTGTCAAGTACAAAAAGCTGTTTGCTCAGCATTTGTGAAATTCTAATTTCTGCACATTACTTAAAACAAGCCATTTTTATATAAGTACTCTTTTTTACAGCTTAACAAGTGCAAGAATTTTGGGGGCAGTTGCTTCCAGGATCATACCAGGAGGATTCTGAAACATTTATTCACAGATGAAACTGCAGAACTGTTTTCGTGGACTGGCAGCAAAGGAGGAAAAAGAAAATTTATGAGTCTGAAAATCGCTGACCTTGTTATTGGTTAGTAGTTTTTCAGTTTATAGTTGATTTATTTTCATAACATTGCTATAAATTCTGTCTATAAATTGTTATCTGATCCAGCATTATCACTTTGATTGAAATTAAAACAATTCGGTGAGGTGTTAAAGTGTATTAAGCTACCCTATCACTTTCCTCAAATTTATTTAACAGATTTAGTGTATAAAAAAATATTGCCCCTCTTCTAAATTTGAGCGTCTGTTTTTTCCATGCGCTTCTTACTGTTAGACTGAGACGGCTTAAACTCTGGATCATTCAAAATTTCAGTTGTGTATTGTAAAATTACTCAGGCCCAAGTACTTCAGTTAGTTTATGGATATGTTTCTGGTCTTCCAGAGTTTTAAACTACGAGACTAACTCCAGAGACATCATTTTTCTTTTTTTTTTTTATAATTACCTGTAAAAAAAAAAGCATGATAAAAACTCTCTGCATTACTTTTTCAATTAATTAGCATTTTAGCCTGCATTTTCTCCATAAATGTAGATTTTTTTTAAATATAGTACAGTTTTAATTTGAATGATTGTCTTAAGTGACAAGTGCCTTTATATTGCGTATTGTGTTCTTTATTACTTCAATAGTTTTGAGGGATCGTTACTGCTGCATTTTTCTTTGTGTTGAATAATGTTAATAATAGTGCTGGGGGGGGGGGGGCGAATAATATTTCAACTCCTGAATTTGCTAATTTTCTTTCACACAAACACAAAGTTAGCTCAAAATCCTTTAATTTTGAATTTATTATTCCTTATTGGAAGGCATTAAAAATATAAGTGATAATGCACAGAAGACTGGGCATTCAACTCCCTGTTTCTATTACGCCTACGCTGACATGCATCCTGTATAATTGTTTATTTAGAGGGGTAGGAGTTGTCCTAAAAATTCCTAAAGTTTTCATTATTTATTTGCTATTTACGCAGGAAAATAATATTTAACCTAAAAATGGAACTTTTCATAATATGCCTATATTTTACAATAAAATAAACTTTGTAGACTATAAGAAATTTTCTCTAAAAAAAGAAATAAGTTTGCTGCTGCTTTTTTTCTGGGGGGTCGGGGGGGGGGAGCATGCAGTTAACCAAAACACATTCTCAATAAAAAGCTGTTTGTTTTATTCATTCTCATCTGCAACAAAATTTTGCAAATAAAATAATAAAGAAATTAAAAAGTTGTGCTTTTGCAGAGAAGGAGTTTTAAGGTTAAGCATTATGTTGTGATGTTTTTGATTTTTCCCCTTTTAAAAATATGTGAACCAGGGGCAGGAGGGGGGGGGGGGGGGGTGAAAGGTATCATAGCTAATTGAAATACAATGTGTTGAGTTAGAACCCAAATATAGATACTTGTTCAAAAAATTTATTTTCACCAAATTAAAATTATTTGTCCCCAGGTGGGAAGGAATTTTTTTTTATAGTGCTTATCTTATGTGCAGTTTGAGCATTAGTTTGTTCTTACGCTACAAAGAGTCAGTTTGCTTTGTGTTTCTGTTCAGTGAAGTTGGAATATTTCTTGTACATAGGCACTAACGTTTAGCTTTAAAAATGTAAATAGGAATGTTTTATTAAAATGGCATGGGGGAAAACGAAATTCTCTTCCTTGTGGTTTGAAGAAGCAGTCAGAAATGGATGCAAGATCAGCATATGGGGCGTGCAGAAAAAGATAAATTCAAAGCCTTTTGTTCTGTTTGTACATTATCTTTCCAATATTGATAATTAAGGGTTTTCACAGGTATTGTCCCATGCTGATGTTGTGAGACATAAGAGGTTGACAAGTAGCTTGAAAAATCAAGCTGCGTTTTTAATTCCTTGTTCTTGGTCTTCTACTGGAAACAAATTTATTATGATGAAGCAATCCAAAGCTTTTATTCCAAATTTACTCAAAAATAAAATGTCAAAATCGGAGGGTTTCTTAGTTTTACTTTTGAATGCATATATATTCATTTTAATCTTTACATGATTTATCTGTAATTTACAGTGATATTTTTGATTCTGAGACAGCAAAAAGTATTAAATTATCTGATAAAAGTTAAGTGCATAATAAGTTTTGGACTCTTGCACCTTACTTTAAATCCCTCCTTACTAAGGATATTTTTTCGTTCTTTGTTATTCGCTTTGATGAAACAAGGCAAGCAAAGAAGCAATTGGACATACATTTATCCTATTGATATGTTGTAATACTACTACTTCATAATGCGTCACTGTGTTGAAGAATAAAAAATTGAATGCATTTCATTGTACATTTCAAGAATAAATTTGAAAAGTTTTATCATCCTATACAAAAATCAAACTTGTAAGTTACATTTAAGTTTAAAAAAGACTTATAAGTTATTTGTCCTAAAATTTTATCGCCACTCCAACCCCTGGTTTATTATCTGATTTACTTTGTACATTTATAATTCTAATAAATATGTTCTATTTCTTTTTTTAGAAGCTGTTCTTAAAGAAAGTGGCCAAACTACAAGAGCAGATGTGGAAAATGTTATGAAAAATTGGCTACGCCATGCAAAGGATCGTGCCGACTACAGAAAGTTCGGACAGTACAAAAAAAAACTCCCCCCAATGCAAGATGCCCCTCCCTCTTGTTAATTTACTCCCCCCAATGCAAGATGCCCCTCCCTCTTGTTGTTTTAGATTGGTTACCTATTGTTTTAATAAAAAATATTTTCTGTACTTGTTGCGTTCTATCTTTTCTTTCAAACAAGGTTCATGATTAAAAGAATCAGCATTTTTAAGTAAATGTTTACACACTATTTAAAGATTACACCCAACTTAAAGTGAGCACTTTTAAATACTTTTTCATTAAGTGAATTTCATCTTCTGAAACTTTGTTGCAATGAGGGAAAATAACTCTTAAATTTCAAAAATGCATTCGCTATAATAGCAGCAAATTTATTTTTAAAAAAAATCATTTTTTTTTAAATTTTAAATCTTTAGAATGGTGGGCAGGCATAGTGATAAAAAAAAATTTCAGACATGTGGAAGATATTTTTTTATACTAATCTACTCATTTTTTTTCCAATATATATATAATCTGTTTTGTTTTGAGGACAAATTTTCTTTATTTGTATTGCTAAGGCAAAATTGTGCAGTTGAAATATAGTGAGTGAGAAAGAAAGTTGGAGGCTATTTAACTTTACTCGATCTGAAGTCCGTTTAAAACTCGACTTCGATTGATTTTAACTGAACAAGTTCTATTTTTTTACTCGTGTGCACTAGTAATTTTGAAATGTTAAAAAGCTATATTTGAATAGAAAAATCGATTATGTTATCTACATGGTTTTATGCTGATGATTCTCCACCGGAAGTAAAAATTCAGTGTGTTTCTACACATAAAAATTAGTAAAATGAAAAATATAGTTAATCCAAATTCAACCCTATTTTGCCAAGAACTTTAAAAAAAATGTTTTGGTTTTATTCATTGAAGTGTTATGTATGCGGTTGTGCATTTTTTTTTTTTAAATTATGAGAAAGATGAAGAGGCTCCATCAAAAGATAACTAGGATAGTTTTCGGATGAAAACTATTATCCAGAGACTTATAAGACATGTATAGGTTAAGTTTCTGGATTATCTATCCAGAAAGCTTTATTGTAAAGATATCAGTAGGAGCGTTTCTGGATCAAGAGCCGTCTAGAAAGTGTGTCATAGGATACCATTAAGATCGTTTCTGGATAAGGATGAAATCGATCATCCAGAAAACGTATTATAAGATACCAATAGGATCATTTCCGGATCATCCAGAAGCTGTATTAAGGTATTGGTAGGAGAGTTTTCGGATCAATTGTCATCCAGAAACTGTACTATTGGATACCTTTAGGATCTATTTTGGATGACAGTTGTCCGAAAGACGTCCTAAGGCTAGTTTTCGGACCAAGATGTGTTTCCGTGCATCCTAGAATTGTCTTAATATTATCCAACAAGTGTCAGATGCAGGATGTCTTGTGGATGACATCAGGAGTGTACTTTTTGACAAAGTTAAGACAGGTGTAGGAGCATTATTGGACTGCCAGCGGAAGTCAGATTATCCTGAAGATGATATCCGCAGGAGTCCCTAAGGATGTCATTGTGTTGTTGGGGAGTGCAAAAAGAAAACATTTTTTTAAATTTGCGCACAGAACCAGCTTGTTTGAATAACATTGCAGGGACGTAGTTGGGGGAAAATGTTTGAGTATCGAACCCACCACCTCCAGCGTTCAAAGCTAATCTTCTTACCTCAGAACTACGGAAGCTCATCAAGGAATGTTTTTTGATCAAAATAACACATGTTAGCGTATGAAACAATTTAATTGAAACCGAAAATATAAGATTAGTTCAGTTAAAAGCCTGTTTCAATAAACTTGTTTACATATTAACTGAATATCAACACCAAGTTACGTTGCTTCTGATAGCAACAAGTATATTCGCGGAAAATTTTGACACATGTATATTGTCAGCTTGGAAAATCCATTTCGAATAAATGCGTGTACAAGGTTGAAAAAATAAAGAAATAAAAAGTTGCAAGTTAACCGTTTCAAATATTAAAGCAGTATGCTGAAATTACAAATTACAGACAAAGATATCAGAAAGGAAACTGACAATTGTTTGTGTAATGGAGGAAAAGTTAAGTAACCTTAATTGCATGAAGCATAAAATGTTAATTTATTTATCAGAGAAAAGTACTTACCTCCGAACTTTAAAATTTATTCCATGAGGCGCCCGATTTTTTTCTTCTCATGCAGGTTGTTCGGGAGCGCAAATCGCTGACTCCCTTTCACTCAGCAGACACTCAGACACTTACAAGACTTATTATATATATATATATATATATATATATATATATATATATATATATATATATATATATATATATATATATATATATATATATATATATATATATATATATATATATATATATTCCGAAGTTACATATTTCCTATTTCATCTATTTCAACCAGAGAAAGCAGCACTACTGTGTGCCTGCAAACTGCACTGCTTTCAAAGTTTCGCGCCAAGTTCAAAGATCGACGACTGGTGGGGTAACGAAGCGGGGGGGAGAGGAGTTGTCTGGCCTGTTATCACGTGGGTCTCGGTCACAGAGATTTTGACAGATAGAGATCCGGACAGAGAGACTTTCAGCTTTATTACTGGTAAAGAAAAGATAATGGCAGTTTTAGGCTGTAAACTCTGGGGGTGCAGCAATATCAGAGATGGGGGGGGGGGCAGAGATGCCAATTGCGCTAAGGCTACTATTTTGACGGCAAAGACGACTAGGGTGACTATTTTCGTCAAAATATGGAAGAAAATGACTATTATGCTTCCAATTGTAAAAAGCAGCGACTATAGTAAATGTAACTGGAAAAACTGAACAATATAATTTGTTGCCATTTCTTGCTTGAGTATCAAGAAGTAAAATTTCTTGCAAGTGGTTTTTAACGCATTTGGGCTTTGTGCGTGTGTGTGTGTAGCAGGACGTCTTTATACATAAATGGCTACTTCTGTGTGTATATATGTATGTATGTCCGTGTTCGTGTCGTTATTTCTGACTGGAGAATTATCGAAGAAATTTTATTTTTATCTTGGAGGATACGTGCAACACGAGAAAATGCAAGGCCACCGTCAACGAAGGCAGTTCCAGTAGATAGACGATTTTACGAGGGGTATGGTGATCGGACTGAGAAGGAAAGGTTGGTCCGTACGTCAAATCGCAGCTGATACCCACATGGATGCGAGCACGGTGCATCGGCTGTGCCGAAGATGGTTGGAACAACGAAATGTCGCAAGATTAAGGGGTGCAGGGGCAGCCAGAGTGACGTCAGAACGCGTGGATCGACGCATCCACTGAGAAGCTGTAGCAGACCCACAAGTAACTTGTTCCTCGATTCTGCAGCAGGTGCGTTTACAAGGAATGTTCCCGTGTCAACCAGAACCATTTCCCGTCGTTTTGTCGCACGTGGTCTGCAATCACAGCGTCCGCTAAGAAGACTGCCATTGACCCCACAACATATGCAACATTCACACTGCGTCCGCACATCCGTCACGGACGTATGCTTTTCTCCCTAAAACCAGTTTTCGGGCGGCGTTGCCATGACAGCAATTCGTATTGTACGGGACCCGTCGACGGGACCAGAAGCCAGATATCTGACGGCTCTGACGTCCGTAGAGGGGCGTCACATTTCATTGGTCTCCACGAGATTAGCACGCTCTCTCTATTGGGTGAGAGACTGACATGTGCTTTTTTCGCGTTCGCAAAGCATGAATGCTTCTCCCTCATGCAACATTCAAACAGCGTCCGCACATCACGTTCGCCACGTCAAGCGGACACACTTACGTTTTCCGAAAAGAGAGAAGCATTCATACTTTGCGGAAAGCGAAAAAGGCACATGTCAGTCTCTCACCCAATAGAGAGAGCGCGCTCATCTCGTGGAGACCAATGAAATGCGACGCCCAACTCGACGGACGTCAGAGCCGTCACATATCTGGCTTCTAGGCACGTTGACGGGTCCCGCACAATACGGCTTGCTGTCATAGCAACGCCGGCCGAAAACTGGTTTTAGGGAGAAAAGTATACGACGGTGACGGATGTGCGGACGCATTGTGAATGTTGCATAATCTGGCAGTAACTGTGGAACGTCCCACCGCACTACAGCGTGTCATAATGGTTTGGGGCGCAATTGCGTTCAATTCCATATCACCTCTAGTTCGTATTCAGGGCACTATGACAGCCCAACGATACTTGGACAATGTGCTGCGACCGATGACAATCCCTTACCTTCAAGGGCTACCTAATGCACTTTCTCAGCAGGATAACGCCCGACTGCACAGTGCTCGCATCTGCCAACATGCTCTCCGAGGCACACATATGCTTTCCGGTCCACCATACTCTCCTGACCTGTCACCAATCGAGCATGTGTGGGATGTGATTGGACGCCGTTTGCAGACTCTGTCCCTGCCTCGTTCAGAAGACGAACTGTGGCAAATGGTTGAAAGGGAATGGAGAGCCATCCCTCTGGATACCATCCGCACCCTTATTGACTCTATGCCTAGACGTGTTTCTTCGTGTATCGCTTTCTGCGGTGGTCCTACATCTTACTGAGCAGATGCCGCTCTCGCTCTGTATTTTGTCTATCTTTCAAAAATAAGATCATTTATTATTCCTTGCTGTCTCTGTCTTTTTTTCCAAATTTCCTCACTTTCTGACCGCTCCTTCTTGGTTTTGCATTTTGAATGTCGAGCAGTGTGTATATATATATATATATATATGTGTGTGTGTGAAGGAGTTGTTCAGTTGTTCTCATGACACTAGTGATTAGGGGCCATTCATTAATTACGTAAGGGTCCGAGGTGGAGTTGGAAAAAATTGCGAGGTCTTGTGGTTTGACAGGGATGATTTTTCATTTGCCTCTGGAAGGTAAAAAACGTATTAGAATGAGGTGTTTTTTTTTTATTTGTCTTACAAACAATGAGTAATGAAAAATATAATAAAAGAATCGCACTATGTATGGCATGTTTAATTTTAATTAGTATCGCATCATGTACAAAAAAATTCGAAAAAACATCGATCAAGATTCTAACTTTTTAGTAAATATTTCTTTGCACGAAACGTTTTAATTTAGTAATAGTGACTTTAATTTCGATTCCAGTGATGTAAGGTTCGTTCGAATAGGGGGGGAGGGGAAAAATCTTACGTACCCTTACATGGGAGAAGGGTGGATGTCAAAAATTGGCAAAATCCTTATGTAATTAATGAGTGGCTCCTTACAATGGCCATGTATCCTTAGTATTCTGGTGAGATTACTGTTAGCAGTTCCATTACAGGTTTTACGCCCCCAGCCAATTACCTTAATAAATACTCTAGTGTAAACCTAATGTGCGATTTTAGGCGATAAACACCAAATTTGGAACTCCTACAAGACCAAAAAAGCGGCCTTTTGTAGGTGGGCTAATTCATGGCTAATAAGTTCTGTTAAAAGATACACCTAAATAGGAACTTGACCTCAAGGCAAGAGGAAAATGAAATAACTCAATTTTCTGCAAGTCTTTGAGTCGTTTCCGAGTGAGAGAGAGAAGAGAACCAAACGAGTCACATATTCGGATTGGCTGTAAGACGCACTTCTTTACACCAATTTTCACTTACCCTAAGGGCAGTCCTCAAGAGATTTGTAACATTGTCACGGAACTTGTCTCTTAAAAGTTACGTCATCTGCATAGCCAGGGCGGACCCCCCCTCCCCCAAAATGAGAAAAACACCTCCGCCCCTCCGATGGGCACCCTAGCATAGCTAATATAGTGCAGATATTTGCTACAAATTCTTTCCAGAAGTTTATCCAAACCCAAGCTCCAATGAGAAGAGAAAGAACTCCCTCTGTGGGCTGCCGCAGCAATTACCCACCACCAAGACCCAAGGTTTTATCCAACACGCTAGCTTTTACCAGACGGGTAGTTAGCAGACTCTTAACCCAGGTATGTACATGGGATTAATTCCCCTGCGTACAAAGGAGTTATATAGTCTCAGTGGGGACTTTCCAGAGCTGTTGTCAGTTCAAAGAGTGCAGCCTCTGTACACTTACCAGGTTGATAAGCATGCAGGCATTTAGAAAGAGGGTTGGCTTTTAGAACACCCTCCCTGAGTCCCTGATGTACTTATCGTTTTTTTCTCCAGGGTTTTGAAGAGGAAAGAAATTAGACTGATAGCTTTGAGTCTCATTCACTCTAATAGTGCCTTTCTTTTCAGCGACACATCGCACCCGCAACTGAGGTGATGCTGTTGCATAAGAAACATGGTAACCCAATATTCATTCACAACACTATGACAGCCTATCGGTACATCTGTGAAATGCATCAATGCATGTGTTGATACTCATGGCGGAGCTCACTGCTCCCATTTTTTTAACAGGACAATGCGCAGTCACACACAGCCTGCAAGAAAGATCGAATTGGTGGGGCTTTTACAGCAGTTGTGGTACGCGATAACGTTGGACATCATAGGAGACTGTTATGCTTCAATATTCAAGCTAGGGGTGGCACAACAGTGAAGTAAAGCCTCCATTCAGATGTGATTTTTCAGCAATAAATGATTATTTTGCTTATATTTTTATAATAACTCTCTCACATGAATGTTGTCCTGACCTATACAAAATTCCCTTTCATCCTTCTAATTTTGTTTTGGAGCTCCAACTTTTTTGTTATAGGGTGTATAATGCATTTTGTAAAAAGTGAAAAAAAGAATACACATTATTTTCAAAGAAGCAAGATCTACTTTTTATTCAATGAAATAACATTAAACAGGAATTTAACCAAAAAAAAAATTTATACCAAACAATTACTTTTTTTCTTTTCTGAAGTGTAGGGCGACAAATTCATCTAACACTTGTCTGAGACTGATATCTATTCTGTGGTGAGAATGTAGTTTAAAGAGTAATACTAATAAAGAGTTCAATTTCAACAAGAAAAAATATTCTTTATTATTATATCATCATATATATATATCTGATCACATATTTAAAGAATTATTGTGTAAAACAACTTATCAATCTAATATGATATTTACATTAAATGAGTTGGATATGCCTAATCAATGTGGATATCGAAATTTCAGATATAAAAAGCCATTCTACAAAAAGTAAAAAACTTAACTGGTCACAAAAAAAAAAAAAAAAAAAAAAAAAAAAAAAAAAGCAAACATCTTCTCCAATTATGACATTGAAAAGAAAGATTCTTCGGTTCACGATATGTTTCTTTCATAATTTCATCAAGTCTTTCAATAAAATATATTATAAACTGTGTAACACATAAATCATGGGTGCAAGTTTGGTGATGTGTTCAAGACGGAAAATATTTTCAGCCCCCCCCCCCCCCCCGCCCGCATGCGGGCTTAAGGAAAAATTTGTATGTATAAATGTTGCAGATTTTAACAATGCCAGTTTTGGCGCGCTACTCCATTGCCGTGCTAAATGTTTACGCCTTGCTGTCAACAGCCTTTCCACACTATGATAATTTGCGCTGTGCACTAATGGCATCAGTGAATGGCATTTCATCCCTTTTGATGCCATGTGCCGAAGTGTAAAAACTGAATTTCAATCTGCGCACCGATTAAAATAGTTGTTAAAAAATATTAAAATTTTAAAAGTTATTTAAAAAATGGTTAAAACCCATGTTTTTAAGCTTGCTCTTTCAGAAAAAACTTTAAAAATTTCGGAAACGACTCTATAACCGAAATTTCTATTTCATCCATATATTTTGAGATTAACAGACAAAAAGCAAAATTGGAATAAATTATTACCTTTTGTTATTGTGTGTACGTATAAAAATTGTATGTTTCCAGATATGCAGTAAGTAAGAGTAAAAGTAGAAATAAAAATGTTGGGAATTGTTAAATTCATACAAGGTTTCTCAAATATTCATTTAGAATATGGTCGAATTTCGACCACTGGGCGAACACTAGTTTACAATAAATTGCTGTAATTATAAATTATTTCTCCTTGAAAATAAAATTAGCATTTAAAATTGTATTTAAAATACTAGAAAAGTTCATTTATAAAGTTCTTTCTCATTTGAATAACAAATTTCATCCACATTGCCAATGTTTTACTGCTTGAATCTTGACAGTTACTAAATACTCCTAGATTTCAGTTTCAATACATCTGACTTCTCGTGTTACAATTGTTTCTCATATACTTCAAGAATCCGTTCTTCATTTGCAGTCAAAAATTTTGGAACATGTTCTGCTGGAAGTGATTCCCTCCTTTACTGTAAAAAAAGGGTCGTTGATAAACACATAATACAGATTTTGAATTAAAAAAAAAAAGTATCACTCAAATATAACTCTTTATAACATGATTGCAAGTCAGATGGTGATAGCTCTGAAATTTGCATAAAGCTGTGACACTTAGAAATATTTTTGTATCGATAATATAGCACTTTTATTCAAACGTGAAGAACTAGGAGTATCTGTTTATCAAATTTCATGCCAGAAATTTTTTTACACCAGCTGTTTTTTGTGAAGATATAACAAAGAGCGCTTTGAATGACATATTTCACCAAGGTTTCATTATTTTAAAGTGGAGCAATGCAGCTGCTAATTTAAACCTGGGACTTCAATACTTTAAATTTGTTCTATACTTGTTCTATTTCTTCACCTAGTTTCTCTTTTTAATTTTATTCTAAACCAACTATGGTAATTACGCTAGATTTTTAAAAAATTATTTTATTTATTTTTTATCATCCACTCTTTTTAGTTTCTACTTTGTTTTACTTTTTGTGATTTTCTTGTTTTCCTTTATTTCTTAATTTATACCGCCTCTTTTTTTGCTTTTCTGCAGCAGTCAATGCTATTTGTGCAATTTAGTTGAGGTTTATTAACGAAAACAGAAATGTGACTGATGTTACATACTTGAAATAAATTTTAAATAATTAAATTCAACTATTTCTAAATATTTAAGGGTTTAATATTAAAGATATCATCATAAATGAAGAGAATATGACATTTTAAAAACTTGGTTTTGTTTCTGTTTAAGCAATGCAAACTTTTATACAATTTTGTGACTGATGTTACATTAGAGTATAAGCCCTAGTTTAAAAACGTTTGCTACAAGATAATTATAACAGTTATAAGTTTCTTTGTTGGTCTAATCTCCTCCTAGATAAACCACATTTCAAGAAAAAATAAGATTGTAGACATAGCAATTAATTTCCCAAGTGAAAAAAAAAAAGAGAAATTTTTAGAATCGTTAATGCAACGACACATGGGCACTGAGAAGTGTTGTCAAAATTTACCTATAAAACTGATAAAAATGTGCTGATAACTTTTTTCGCATAGTTTTATGAAAATAGTCTTTTTTTACCTCATATGAAAGAAAAAAATTACTGATGTAAGGAAGTTTTTTTTTTACTGTGATGTCCCTAGTTTCATGGAATTGCCCATAATAAATATCCCATACATTTAGAAAAAATGTATACGTGCGTTATAATGCATAGATAAGATGTGACTTGGTTTTATGATTTGCTAAAAGGCAAGGTTTCCACCATCATGTACGTTTTTAGTGTAAAATAATATGTTGAACACTTTCTCTTGTTAACAACAGTGGCTCCCAAAAGTGTTCATACACTTTGAAATTTTTTAGTAAAACCAAAATAACACAAATTTGTATTCGAATATAAGTCCAAAAATTTTTCACATCATTCTAAATGCCACCCAGTACTTTTTTTCAAAATATTGATAAATCTTCTTTTTAAAATGGTGCAAAAACGAAGATACAGAGAAATAACAAGCCACAAAAATCATTGTACACTCAAATATTTTCGAACAAATTCATGATTAAAATAAGCATATGTCGGTTTTTTAAAATTATTTTTGCAATGTGTTGATCCGTAAAAGTCATTTGGCTTTCATTTTTTAAAAATATTTATTCCTTAATATTGTGCTTATTACTTTACAATGGCTGGTATTCGTAAAAAACAAAACACCATTCGAAATTTGAATTTTCTCCTCACAGTAACTGTAAATTGGTTTGAAATGTATCTAAATTAGTTAATTTATTCCATTCTATAGTAAAGTACTTGATAAAATGCTTTAAAGAAAAAAATTGGGCCGAAAATAAGGTAAGAAAGGGTCACCCGGCAAAGTTGACAAAGTGTGATAATCGTCATTGTGCTTCTTATAGGCAACTCTTTATAGGAAAAGTGCAAATATTAAAAAAAAAAAATCATCTAACATAAGAATTTCATTTCTTCACTTACTAGAACTGAAATTATTGTTACCTTTGTTTGAAATTATTCTACGTACAAGGTACATAGAATCATAATCAATCAAGAGAAAAAGCAAGACCTATGGGAAGGGTTCAGACCACCGGGACCCCTCTCTTATGTGCGCCACTGGCTTTATTCATTATTTTTCTTTAACCATTGAAATTCATTTGCATTTTTTTAATGTGTTATTAATCATATTTGGAGTAACTTGTTTAGGCTGTAGATTAGAAACAGGAAATGTATAGACTTTTCTGAACAATGGGGTGGATGCACCCACTTGGCCAGCCGTTCAGAAAGGTTGGGTGGCCTTGGAACTGTTTTAACATGTCTATGGATTAAAAAAACTGCAGCAAAAAAGGCTCTTAAGAGGGATGGCCACTCAAAGAGGTTTTACTGTATCCATTATTTGGCAAAATATTGCATTGAAAGCAGCATAAATTTTCTAAAGCCTTTAATCAATAAAACATTGAGAGTCACATAGAAATGTGTACAGGTAAACACAAATTGAAGTTACATATGAATAAAGTGAATAAAGTACTTATACACATGAAACATGACATCTTAAAACATTAACTTCTCATGAAAGAAAAATCATTCATACTGTTATGGGTACGGAACAAGAATATCGTACATAGTATTTTATATTTAGTCTGTTTCTTAGAAAATTTACAGATTAAGCTTTCATACCACAATCAACTTTCTATAACACAATCAATATTGATTTTTCAATCATCATAGCTTAAATTTTATATAGGAACAAAATTGACAATGACAATGTTTGCTTGAAACATCTTACTTCCACACCATACTCTGCACAATTATGTTAAATATCCGAAATCTCAGCAAAGGATTATTTAATTTGTTTCTTGGCCACATCTATCTTTATGTATTAATACATTTTTCATTAACAGAATTACTAGCATTGAAATTACAAATTCAGCAAAATGTTGAATACTGCTTTGTTATTTGCTATGTATGACAAAGCAAAATGAATTTGTATGGAAAAAAAATGAAAAAACGCAATGCTTATATTGATTGAACTAAAAATGATTGTTTCATAGCTAATAATTAAATTTGTATAGTACAAAAAGCTAGACTACACCAGACCATGGCACATTATGATTTACAGTTCCAGCTCAAAGTGAATTGATCTCAAAAGAAATGCACATTTAACACTGAAATTCTTACTTGATGATTAAGTATATATTGGTATTCATCAATCCACGATGGCGCCATACTGTTTTCGCTCGTGGCCATAGCTCCACATTTCCATCCATGAAAAGAAAGAATAAGATCCTGAGTAAAATTGAATATGAAATTTTTACCTGTTTTTTTAAAGAATCATAAAGTCTATATCATACACAGTCTGAGAAATTGTTAATGTACCTTTCCAACGTAAAAATGCCTAGTGCATAAGTGAGTGAATTAGATCATATTACACAAATCAGCATTAAAATGCAAACCTGTTGCTTACAGCAATCTCAATAGTGAATTAAGATTCAACATGCAAAAAAAAAATTTGTTAACATACCTGAAAAATATTTCGTGTTTTCAACGCCAAGCTGTCAGACCACCAACCACCTTTCACTTTCCTGCGTAAAAATTCCCAGTGAGGAGACCTGGCCAGCTTTGCTTGGCACTTGGCGGCAACCATCGAAAAGTGCCTAGTGAACTTGAATGCCTACCTTTTTACGAGATCACGATCAATGTTTATATACAAGCACACCAGGAATAGTTGGACCACTTAATGCAAAGTTACCATTATAATGCTTATCTTAAGGTTAACATATGGAAAATAAATCATATACAAATATGTACCTTACCATATGACCCTTTCCCGCACAAAAATACATTCTCAACATATCATTCCAGTGCAAAAATGCCTGAGAATATAGTGAACTGGAGCATTTTATACATTTATATGCTTACCTATAGGTGACAGCAAACAAGACTTTTTTATTCCATTAAAATCAGGAGAAATTTCTTTCATCGCAGAAGGGCAGAGATCAAAAGCTAGGGAGCTGGTATGTCTGCAACAGGCAAACGGCGATATTAAAAATTGGGCTTCACCTGGAAAAGCACTTCAAAAGAGAGCCAACTTTTAAAAAAACGGGCAATCTTTGAAGCTACTTCACCGGGCACCCAAACTGATGCTGCTGACAAAGAAGCTTCTGTTAAGAGTTCCTGGAAGAAGAAAATAATTATATTTTAAAACTTGTGAAATCTTATAATCTAATTTAGTATATTCTAAATTAACTAATTTTTATTTTAAAACATTAGGGATGTGTTTATGAACGAACAGGTCTTAAAGAACCGGGGTTTAAGCTGGGTACTTTAGCATAAAAGCTAAAACTGAGTGAAAATGCTGAAATATTACATTCTCATATATTTACATATGCCTCAGTGTGTTTCATCTACAGTTTTGAAAATAAATTACATATTTTACCTGTGACATCTTTGAAGTAAGTACAGCAGCTGTCATACATTTTTTCTCTTTCTTAAAAAAATTAATTAATATTTTCGTTCAGCAAAAGAGCGAAAATACATAGTTGTATTTCCGCGATTGAGTTAGTGTTTTCACATTTATGTGTTACGTACGTTCGTGCAAAAAATGTGACCGCATAGGAAACCGTGAAAAGAACGAATCCTAAAAATGAAAGTCAGAATGATCTCCTAAAAAATTAATGACCATTTTTTTGAAAATTGTATTGATGCACTTGTGATAAAATCTTTTTTATTTTAAATTACTATTAACAACCATCTACAATTTTTTAACTCTCAATTAATTGAAATTTTTCTCTCTTGATGCAGTATAATCATTTCAAAAAATTTTTACTTTCAGCTACATTCATTATTTTTCTTTAACTATTGTAGGTCATTTGCGTTTTTTCGATGTGTCGATTTGTCATATTTGGTGTAACTTGTTTAGGCTGTAGATTAGAAACAGGAAATGAATAAATTTTTCTGAAAAATGGGATGGATGCACCCACTCAGCAGCCGTTCAAAAGGTTTGGGAGGGGGGGGGGGCTTGAAAGGAATCGTTTCAACATAATGTCATATGAGCTAAAAAAAACTGTAGCAAAAAAATTGGTTGATAAGAAGGGTGGCCACTCAAAAGGGTTTTACTGCATTCAATGTTTGAAAAGATATTGTATTCAAAGCAGCGTACATTTTCTGAAGACTTTGATCAGTAAAACATTGAGAGTTTTGCAACTTGCAACACATGGGAAATATGTACTGGTAAACATTCTAAGTATAAATTGGAAATTACATATGAATAAAGTATACTTATCAGGGCCCAATATAGGCTGATTTTGCTACTGTCTTTCGGTATCTTCACAAAAATCTTGTTTTGAAATAGGTACTGTCACAAAAATCAAGTAATAAAATCAGGCAGCTTCACAAGAACAAAAATTTCACAAAAATTCACATTTTAAAATATAAAATTTGTTTCTCTGTTTAAAACAAAATTCACTTATAACATAAAATTCTAAGCAGGTTTACATGAACAATCGCTTAAATAGCAACCTTTTTGTGGTATTTTAACTAATTTTTAGCTGTTTCTCGCCAAAGTGTATTTATGCAATATTATCGCAATCTTTTAACATGTTTTGGGGAACCGTTTTTCTCATAATTTCCAATATTGTACGCAGTACATAGCCCATTAAGCTGAAATTATGATTTTATTTTTGGTACTTCTTAGGTTTTTAGCTCCCCCCCCTCTCCCCGAAAAACAAAACCTGTTAAAAATAATACTAGATGACAGTTACACTTTTCAAACTAAAATTTCACTTGTTCTACTTCTCTTTTACAAAAATTAGGACGCCTCTAAAAGTTTACAAAAACAATGCTGATAAAAATAAAAACTTTCACAAAAATAGAATGATGCAATACTTCCACAAAAATAGGTAGCGAGAAAAATATCCTGGATTGGCCCCTGCTTATGCACATTAAACATGAGATCTTAAAATAATAACTTCTAGGTGCCATAAGGAAAATTTTGTTTGGTATCCTGTTGTGAGTACAAAACAGGATAATCTGACATAGTATTTAATGTTTAAACTGTTGCTTAGAAAATTTAGATTAAGCTCATTTACTTTCCATACCACAATCAATATTGATTTCTGAATCATCACAGTTTAAATTTTATACATTGACATACAGTAACAATATTGACAATAGTAATGTTCTTTTGAAATATTATACAAAGGTGTGAAACTTATTAGACTCAAGGAGCAAAAAACAGGAAAATCGAAGATTCCGTTATAAATATAACCTCATATTCTTTCTAACAGCCTAATTCTGTTTCACCAGAATAGTAAAAGTACTTTAAATTATTTCCAAGCCAAATTCATCATTTTACTTGAGTTTCCTCTGCCTGGCAACACTGAGTCTTATCTCATAACACATGCAATTATGTTCTGTTGTTTCCAAAGCTGTTTTCTGCAGCATGTGTTTTTACACTAGGATCACCAAAATAATAAGTTTATAAATGATTTTGTGTCACAGTTCAGTTTCAGGGAACTGTTTTATTGTTCGGTTGTAGTTTTTCCCCTTCGCACGTAAGCTGCCTGAACTCTCACAACATAAGAAAACACTGGTTAATATGTTAGGCCAAAATACTTTTTCACAACGAGAAACGTCGAAAAAAATGAATATTTCCCAAAACAACTGTGAGCGGGATCAATATTTTGGTCAAAGAAAACATACTAATCGTCCCAAAAAGGGTAGGAAAATGTGACAGAAAACGAAGTTTCTCCAAGGATGGAAAGAAAACTTATTCGTATGGTCAAGGCCAATAGATAAGCAACTAGTAAAGAAATTTCTAATAGTCTTAGGCATTATTGTTTTTAGGTAGACCCCTCATTGGTCTGGCAACGACTCATCGCTAATATGATACCTGCTCAAAGTCCACACTGGAAGGAGAGAATCACCCCTGCTATGGCAAAGAAAAGGATTCAGTGGCTCAAAAGTGTTCAAGAGACCACTGAATCCTTATCCTTGGCATGGCTGGGGTAATTTTCGCTTCTCTGCGGGGCCTTCAAGCAAACATCCCATTGGAGATGAGTCGTCGTCGGACCTATGATGGGTCCACCTCCACAATATGTGTCCTTGGAGACATTTAGTGCTTTCTGTCACATTTTCCCAACCTCTTTGGGACAACTGGTATGTTTTCTTTGACAGAAACATTGATTCTGCTGACAGTTTTTTGGGAAATATTAAGTCTTTTTGGCATTTCTTTGTGAAAAGGTATTTTGGTCTTAACATATACATAACCCATGCTTTCTAATATGTTGGACAGGGTTCCCACTCCTTTTTCAAAATAAAAACTAAGGACTTTCTAAGCACTTTCTAAGGACTTTTTCAAAAAATTAAGGACCTAAACAATGCTAATTAAAATCAATCAACGCAAAATGCTATA
Organism: Uloborus diversus; assembly: GCF_026930045.1. Classification (NCBI taxonomy): domain Eukaryota; kingdom Metazoa; phylum Arthropoda; class Arachnida; order Araneae; family Uloboridae; genus Uloborus; species Uloborus diversus. The sequence goes on from NC_072740.1 coordinate 127,833,590, forward strand.
GCAGTGTGGATGGTAAGACTGTAATTTAAAGCAATTTTAAAGCACAAAATTCTTTTAACAGGGAAAAATATCTTTCCCCTCAATTTTATGTTAAATGTTTTTTTTAATTACATACATATAACGAATATATAAACCCCCTTCAGTTTGAAAATATCCCCCCCCCCAAAAAAAAAACACTTTAACTAGTCATCATTAGATTACAGAACCAGACCCAAAAATATTTATTACTTTTTAACTAAACCAAAAAGGTTTTCAGAACTAATAAAATTTGTGATCTGAACTTTTTTTTCCTTTGTCAATTCCTAACTGGCAGCAATTTTATGTTGAACACTGAATGTTTTTATATTAGAGTACAATATGCAGCAGATTTTTTTTGGCAACAACTTGCAGAAAAAAAGCACATTATACAGCCCATACATTAATGATATGCAAGAACAAAACAGGTCAATTCATAATCTTGCGTAAAAAAATGCTTACATGGATTTCACTAAATGACAAAGAGTACCAAAATGATTAAATAAAAAGCAATTAATTAGCTCTTAGTATGTACAAAACATTCAATAACTTTTGCATTTATGATAAACATTTTAATATCTACTTTTAAAAAAAAGTGTTGAATCAAAATAATTTATTTTATGCTATTGACTTTTCTTTTCTTTAACTCTTATTTACTTACCTTTTGGTACTTAATATGTTACGGTACTTATTTTTAAAAATTCATATTGGAGATCTTTAACATTGCGTCTATGGGGAAATATTCGGTTCCAGGAGATTTTATTCAAATAAGCGAATATCCGTTCATCCGATACCCGATTAAGTGGGGCTGACAGTATATATTGGAAGTATTGCGTGATGCACAGTTAGAGTTGCGTCACAATGGTCTTTTTTATTGCATAGTATCATTAGTTAAAGACTTGTTTTTTTCAACCTACAGAATGAGATTAGGACCCCAAATCAGCTTTAAAAAAGTCATAACAGCATTTAATTATAATTATTATTTTACTTCTCTGTTTTCTCTTAAGACAAACAGTTAAGATAAAATAAACCAAGTTAAAGCTCTAAAATATGTTTTATATTTTGAAATATAAATATACAAAATTAATCATTACTGCTTAAATCGATTGAACACTAGAATAGTATGGCATCCAATATATATATTTCATTTTACTGAAAAAAATAAATAATTACATGCTTTAAACATGAGGCAACATTAAAAATAGTACCGAAAATTTACAGTAGAAAATTCATAACGCATATAAATGAGCCGTTGCGCGAGCGAGAGCTCGATCACCATTTGATGTTGCCTATTAAGTTGCCAAAGCAGTTCACACTGGAACTTGTCTGATGATTTGGGTACCCCCCGCGTCTAATGAGGTTTTATGAAGTGGGTGCTTATCGGTCGCGTCGTGTGTTTACTCCGAGTGTACAAAGGCCCTAAAGGGATCCCCAGCATAATCCGCGATAATAGTTTCATTGAACTTGAGACAAAACAATCTGTTATACTTCCTGGGTATAGAATGAGAAAACAGAGATAAGGTGGCGAACTACCAAACAGCCATTGCCATCCATTATAGTCAACACATCTCAACTGCTAATCCAAATCCAAACCTAGTATTTCCCCTTTACGATCCAAAAGCACGGTGTTGACTGGATTGCTACCAAATTTCCAGTCTAACAAGAGTGGAAATGAAGATACTGTACCCCCCTACACGTTCTTCGTCTACACTCAGAAACTCTCGAAGAAGAGGGTCCCAATGTAGGCGAAAGGAAGTGGTGTAAGGAAAAAAGAACTTTATCATCACTGACAATTAAAAATTTTTAAATTGCGAACAGTAGTGGAAACTAAGGACCTTAAACCAAAAAAAAGGACTTTTAAGGGCCCTTATTTTTCAAAATCAAAACTAAGGAGTTTCTAAGGACTTTTAAGGACCGTGGGAACCCTGTTGGAAGATCAGACAGCTTAAAACTTGTTATTTTGGTGCAAAAGCATGCAAAAAAAAAAAAAATTTCACACCACTCACATCTGCAAAAACACTTTTGGAAACAACAAGAAAACAATGGTGGGTGTTATCAGATAAGAATCAGTGTTTCCAGGGATGGGAAAAGCAAGTAAAACTTGAAATTTTGCAGGGAAATAATGTATAGTACTTTCTATTCGGAAAAACATAATTAGGCTTTTAGAAAGGATCTAGAAATCATTTTTAAACTGGAATCTTCGATTTTCCGGTTCTTCGCTCTTTGAGTCTAATAATTTCACACCTCTGTACTTCCTCACCATACTTTGCGCAGGTTCAATTAATTTGTTTCTGGTCCACCTCTATCTTTAAGTGTTAATACATTTTCCATTAACTGTATTTTTAGCACTAAACTTACAAATTGGACCAATAGTTTGAATATTGCTTCCTATGATTAACAGTTCCAGCACAAAGCAAAATGAATTTCTCTGAAAAAAAAAGTGGAACGCTACTATAGATTAAGCTAAAAATGATTGTTTCATGGCTAATAATTAAATTTGTATTGTACAAAATGTTAAACACCTGGAAATGGCACATTATGATTGATGGTACCGACTCAAGGGGTCTCGAAAAAAAAAAAACTGATTTGGAAACATTAATGCACATTTGACAATGAAATTTTTACCTGTTTATTCAAGTACAACGGTATTCATCAATCCACGATGGCATCTAACGGTTTTCCCAGCAGGAAACGGAAAGAACCCCATCTGAAAAGAAAGAAAAATGATCCTGAGTAAAATTGACTATGAAATTATTACCACTTTAGTAGCGAAACATAAAACCTATATCGTACACAGTGTGAGAAAGAACCGCTGTGAAATAATTGTTAACGTACCTTTCGAGCGTAAATGTGCCTAGGGTAAAAATGAGACAACATTAAATTACAAACCTGTTGTTTACAGCAAAATCAATAGTTATTATAGTCTCGACATGCAAAAAGAAATTTGTTAACATACCTGAAAAATTTTTCATGTATTCAACGCCAAGCCAACGGACCACCGACCGCCTTTCATTTCCCGCGCAAAAATGTCCAGTGCAGGAGACCTGGCGGCGAAATTTTATATCGGAGGCTGATTTTAGTCTTGCATGAAAGTAGCGCCATCTGATTGGTCTTCGCAGACACGTGACGCATCTGATGGTTTGCTCTCCCTAAGCAACTTTCCGCAGCGACTATGAACGGAACGTTCAGAAAACTTTATTTTTTTTTTACACAACACAGAATGACTATCGAATGGGGCAAGTGTCATATGCAGATTAGTGACGTGAATAATTTATGCAAGTTTATATTTTTTACTGAGGATTAGTTTTTACTTATCACCGTTCTCGCCTTAAGAATCATGAAATGTTAGTGTCATGTGCAGATTAGCGACGTGGATAATGTATGCAAGTTTAGATTTATTTCTATGGATTAGCTTTTACTAATCACTGCTCTCGCCTTTAGAATCATAAAATGTTCTGTGGGAGGGAAAAAGGCAGTATATCCAAATTTTCCATTTTTAGGCAATTTTGTCCTCTATTGTAGTTTAGCTGGCAAAAGCACTTTTTAAAATTTATTGTGCAGACATTTGATTTCTGTGTTGCTGTTCGTTTAAAATTTTTGTTTTTCTATTGAGTTACCAAACATGGTTTTTATGAAATCAATGCAAAAGCAGCGCTTTTTATTTTGCCACATTATTACTTGAATTGCAATTTTTTTCAAAATCATAAATCTTTTAATGAAAAAATGTTATGAACATACATTAGGGTGGCTGAAAAAAAACTTTTTTAGAATTTCTATGATGCGTAGTGCTGAAAAGGTGCAACTGGTGAAGCTCAAAAACTTGATTTTTGTTGGAAATTGTTTTAATCTGCTGCAATTGCATTTAAGTTTCGACCAAATGGTGCTTGTTTGTACTTGGGAAAATTAGTGGAAAAAAAAGCATCTTTATATTCTTGATGTGGTAATGCTTTAAGATTGTAGTTGGTAGCCATGAATCCTATAAAAAATTTGATGTGTGTGGTATAGTTTACTGCATGAAATGATTTTATTTAAATGCTTTGTCTGGTATGAATTAAGTACTCAATAAATTTTAACATTTCTTTTGTATGTGAAAATACAAAAAAAAAACTTTTGACTCAACCTTGTAAAATGACAAAAGAAAAAAAAAAGTGATTTGAAGATGCATTTACTACAATCGAACTCCAATTTAACGAATTCATTGTGACCAAATTTTTTATGCGTTAAATCGTGGTTATTCATAAAATGGGGGTGTGAAAAAATTATTTAAAAAACTGCACTTGATCTCAAACCCCTAATAAGCAACTGTGCAAAAATATCCAGTTATAAAGTGTACAATTTTCATTCAGCATCTCCCAACTTATTACACACAAGTTAATTTAAAATTTCAAACTACTGAGCAATTGATGTTTGACAACTTCCTTGATAATTGTCTCGAAATAGTTCTCTTGAGGGCCTCGGTAGCGCAGTTGGTTGGCGCGTCATTGTTGTAATCCCGAGGTGGTGGGTTCGATTCCCGCCCATTGCCCTGGTTGTAACTTCCTTTTCTGTACTGTTAATTCTGTCCTACACTATGTCCCTGTATTGTGCTATTTGTCATATTGGATGTGAGATCATAAACGGGTCCCGTCTGACCGAGTACACGAACTTGAAATGTATGTTGTCAATAAACCAAACCAATAGTTCTCTTTGGACTAGATGGAGAGAAGAAAATACTGTGTCACTCCATGGAAGTAGGAATACAGGAGGGAACATACCGTATCTACTCCCATTGTCGCGTTTGAAGTAACTGTATGACAGAGGTGGCCACATTGATTGGTGAGAGAGGAGAGAAAAACTGTCATCATGCGGGCGGAAAATGTCGCGTGTTTTACTTTTCTCACTTTAATTGATTAAGTATTTATTGCCTGCCAAGGAAATTAAAAGATAATGCCCAACACAATTATATTTTAAGCTTTAATTTCCAAAGAATTAACAGAAAGGCTTTTGTTTAAAGGTATAGGAGTATATCCTAACACATTAACAGTTCTGTTAGTGTAATACAAAATTACCAGTGAAAGTCTTTAAAAGACATTTTGTTAGATGTAAAATCAAAGGTAATAGCTAACTTGCTAGAAAACTTTTTTAAACCTCCTGAATTAAATTGAATATAAGGTACATTTTAAAAGAAATTATGAAACTAGGCCCTAAAACAAGTCAATTTTTTAGAAACATAAAAGTTACCAAGAAGAAAGTTTAAGAAAAATTTTTTTTTAAAGATTTCATATGCAAGTCTACTTTGACATTATAGTATCTTCATCTGCAGAAAGAAAAAAAAAAAACATTTTTTGAAAATTTTCAATGTATATTTGAATAACGTTTTTTTTATTACAAAGTACCCTGACCTAAAATTCCAAATTTCAGCTATAAGTAATAATATGGTTTCGTTTTAAGGTTTTCATTTTGAAGTTTTAAAACTTCACTAAAATAAAGAGAGACAAATAAATGATCAACTGATTTTAACATAATTTTATTAATAAAACTATGATTTTCTCATACATAAGATTACAAAATTATTGAAACTTTGCAGCCATGTCCATATTATAAAATTAGAATGCAGCACAATGAAAAATAGCAGCTGGAATTCAACAACGATAAATAAAGGAAAAACATAAATAAAAAACCAATTTTGATAAAATTGCCAGAATAAGGATTTAAAAAACAAAAACTCTTTAAAAAAATGAAACTTTGAAGCCCATGTCCAGATTACAAAATTAGAATACACCACACTGAAAAATAGCAGCTGGAATTCAAAACAGATAATTAAAGGAATTAACATGAATGAAAAAACTAATTTTGATAAAATTGCTAGAATAGGAATTTAAAAAAAATAACTATCTATAGAATTTTTTTTAAAGGGAATTCCACGCAAACAAATGTTAAATTGCATGAAATTAAAAACAACTTAAAATCCTATCGATCCAGTTCTTTGAATTTTGATGATAGATTCTTTATTATTATCAGAGATGCACAGAATATTTGGTTGGTATTCAGTATAATGCATATTGGCAGACAAACTGAATTTTTGGTTTGGTTACACAATGATGGAAACTTTATCTTTAAACAAAGCATAAAAAAAAATCATATCTTATTCAAGCATTTATAAATCTTAAAAATTTACTGAACTTATCTTAATTTTAAAAGTAAGCTGAGTGGATTCATCTATTGTACAAAATATACTATGTTTATTGGTGTAAAGTAAGTAATATCTGCAAATTTTTGAACATAAATTAAAAAAATATGATTTAAATAAAAAAATTTCAAAAAAAAAAAAAAAAAAAAACACAAACCCTGCTTGAACTCCTTAAGACCGAGTCCGCCCAAAAACGGCTTTGTAGCTTAGATCCGAGACCGCCCGAATACGGCCCACTTAAACGAACACGGAGGGTAGTGGGCAGAAAGGGACACCTACTGGGAGACCACCCCAAGGAAGTTCCTTTCTTCTTGCCGGTAGTCATTTAGCAAGTGGCAGCGACGATTGCATGAATGGAGAGCTGCTAATGACTTGTGGTCACATGGTATCCTCAAAAAATGAGAAAAGACGAATTCGCTGTACAATTGCATTTTATTTTCCTCTACTTTTAATTCTCACCATTTTATACCAGTTTTTAGAAACAAATGGTATTTTGGGTTTTATAAATTTATGTACAAATTATTATTATTGGTAAAAATAATACAAAACTAGGTTGATAAAGCACACAATTTACAAATAATTGCATATACATGCGTCGGGGTTACAAGGAACTTCGAAACACGTGTATGCAACTACTATTTGCAAAATTTTGCCATCTGTTAACTTTTTTTTCATTATTTTTATTTTCAGCCTCAAATCTTATTTCTTTCCAGTTTTAGAATCTCAAAAGCAACGCTTAGCAAATCAAACTAAAAAGGCGTCTAAACAGATCTGTTAAGAGCTTGAATGGGTCCTTGAAAATAAACTGCCTTCCCTCCCCCACTCCCCTCACACAACTGTTACTCAAACAATAGCGCAACAAAAAATGAGATAAGAGGTCATAATTACATCAAGAGATAATAACTACATATAGGCACACATAATATGTATATTATTTAAGCATGGTCCGACCAACTCCAAATTTCAGGTCGCTGTGGTGACTAAAGAAAATGCCTTGCAACTATTCTCCCAGAATGGGAGAGAAAAAAAGAATTGTGTTATCATCTTATAAAATATTTAATCTAGCGAAGGATTACTTTTCCTTTTGAGCTCAAAATTCTGATTAAAGTCATACTTACTAGTTATACATTAAAAATTTGCACTTCTAAAAATGCAAGCACAAAATTTTCTTCTGAACAACAGGTCACTCACGCTCAAAGCAATATTTTTATGCATACATATCTATCTTTATATACATTAAAATAATGAAATAAGAAGTTCTGTGTTTGTCTGTCTCGCGACAATTGTTACAAATCTCTAACAATGAAAATTTCGGGAAGAGTTCAGTTAACGATGAGGTTTAACTATAAAAAAAAAGAGTTGTGTGTCGTGCTACGTGCTATGTATGGTGCGGTTGTAATAAGTTGAGCTACGACGTTGGCAATGTTTACCTTTTCTTAAAGAAATTAGAAAAATATAGAGATATATTCAGACATAGGTAGATTTAAACACATGTACAGAGATATATTTTCTGATTTTCTGTAATTCTTAAATATGTCTCTTAAAAATCTAAAAAAAGAATGTTATATAATTTTATTGTAGCCTTTTTCAATAACTTTCTAAACTAGTATGTTGTGGCCATCACGAAACTTTCTTCTATATTTTTCCTTTTTCTGATCCCTCCCCATGCTTGACGAGGAAGCAATATTCCTAACAAAAACAAAATTACACATGCAAAAACTTGACGACCATCCCAATGTCTGAATTATTGTCAAAACAAAACAAAGAGCGAAAATTGAAAGTTACTTTAAAAGCTTAACTTGAATTAATTACAAATATTTTATTTATTAACAAACATAAGATGGCAACAGTTAAAAATTTTAAATCATTGAGATAATATTTCCTATCATTTCCATACAATTAAAATCACGAGAAATACGCAGACGACAATCTATTACGATTTATCTTTCTTATAGTTGTATTAATAAAAATATTTTTATTCGCAAAAAAAAAAAAAAAAAATCAACACCTCTTGGAGCGATCGGCGTCAAAATCGAACCAAAGCCTGTTTACATATGGATTCACATATATTCCAAATTTCAACCAGAACGTAGCATTACTTCTTGAGATAGGGTACTCAAAATGGAAAAAAAGAACGGGTGATTGCGCTACCCCCTTTTTAGCTGTTGACACAAAAATAAAATCAGTTCTTATACCCACTATGGGTTACTTGCCGATAAATTTTTCTTTCATTTCGTTCATTATTTCTTGAGATACAGCAGTCACAATTGACGACAAAAAACGTTCCATAGCTCAACCCCCGTTTGAGTTATTGACACCAAAATTGAATCAGCACCTGTTCCTGTTAATACCAACATATGGACCAAATTTTGTTTGATTCCGCCAGTTACTTCCTGAGGAGTAGCAAGCACGCGTAACTCGAAAAACGTCCCATTGCTCCACCCCCCTTGGAGGAATTCGCGCCAAAAACTAATGGGCACAAGTTCACATAGGGGCACATATGTGTACTAAATTTCGTTCGATTTCATGCGGTAGTTTTTGTTGTAGAGCGGCCACAAAAAACTGGTCACACACAGACGTGACACACATACATACATACACACACACACACAGACAGACAGACATTTTCCAAAAATGGTCGAAATGGACTCAGCACACCTCAAAACGTTCGAATCCTTCGAAATTCGAAAATTTGCACGAATCCAATACTTTCTTCTATATATTAGATATAGAAGAAAGTAAAAAACGAACTTATTAGCAATATGGGCAGGTACTGATGGAAGGTCACGCTGTGAGACCACCTCAAAGATCCTTTCTTCCGACCGAAGTATTTTCAACTGATGGGACAAGTGACAGTGATGTACAATTCCCAATGGCAATACAACTACAAGGATTGATAGCTAATAACTTGTGAAGATGCCCGCTTTTCAGGAGGAAGGGGAAATGAAGAAACTTTGATATTCGTTCTAACTTTTTCATTCACGCGACTTGTTCTATTTTTTTTTTCCTTTTGAAATTCTTCATTGCTTTTGATTTTTGAATATTTTTTTTCTGGTTCAGATGTTTTATTCATAATTTTAAAACATCCCATGTGTGTATAGATTGCAGACAGCTGAACCAACAAGAAAGATACGCAATAAACACTAGACAAGAGAAATAGCGAAAAATGCTGCTCGCCTGAAGTGAGACAGCGATTAAGGTGACAGCTTACCACGCCTCCTGTAATTAGTGCACACAAGAACTGAGATGCTGCCAATGGGGGTCTCAGAGTGGACGATTCCATTTCCAAAATAGCTTGGTCGAAAAAGTCAGGACTTAACTGTAGTAAAAAATTCCCCCCTTCCCGGTCTTAAAGAGTTAAAATAATATAAATTTAATATGGATAATTTAAAGATGTAAATGAAAATGCATGAAAGCATCCTAAATTAGACAAGCATTTTCCATTTTAAATTAGTATGAAATTCAAATATTAGTTGAAAATTTTTAACCACATATTTCTTATCTTAAACAAATCTGTAAAATACGGTATTTGGTGCATCTCTAATAACCATTATTTATTTATTTTTTTTATACTTCCAAAAGATTTAATATTTGCACAGAATGTCAGATTGCATTTCATCAGCACATTATAAAACTAATTTTAAACTGATTGATTTTATGGTTTAATTTGTATTTTGAATTTTATTTAATTAAAAAAATATAACTGACCTTAAAAATTTATAATATGTTTATAAAACTGACGAATAGATTGCTTTTTGAATGTGAGATTTTTACAGTAATGAGATATGCAGACTTTAAAATATTTAAATATGATGCAGTGCAGAAGATGAATAAGATAATTCTCCATTGGCTGAGTGTCAAACTGATGTTGGTTTAGAGCTGAAAAATATTGGCGGGATTGAATTCTTCTGAAAACTTCAGGTGCTTTTTGAATTATAATTAATTTTGGACTTTTCAATTTATTTTGCACAATGTGCTGACGAAACACAATCTCACACTCTTTGCAAATACTGAAAACATCATTTGATGGATAGATAAGCTTCTCCTTAGATTTATATGAGTTTAGTGATAACGATTTTGGAATGACATTAGCATACAGTGCAGTTATGCATACTGAGCATTTCAATGAGCTACTTATTTTTTTTGCAACAAAACCAGCAATGTAATGAATTACATCATTGGTGTATTCCGTTAAATACACACATGGAAGATCTGGCTCATCAACTGATTCATCAACTTCCACCATTGATGTTTGTGGGGTAGTAATGTTAATCACTTTCTTGGAACTGGACACAGTTAAAAATTTTTATGTCTGTAAGCGGAACACAGTTCCCGGAAATATTTGCAGAACACTTTATTTCTGTGTTCACAAGTAACTTCCGGTAGGCAGAACGAAACTGGCATGCAGTCGGATTGTCATTGCTGCCTCCCTGGAACCTAACAGCAGAAAACAGCAGCTCCACATGATCTTGACTCAACTTATACATAGGAATGTACGAGAGAGTGGGGCACTCGGTAGAAATCCATGTTCTGACAATAGCTTGAAAACTGTTAATACAAATTAGAAAACCAAGGAAAACAGTTTTCCTTCTGGACTCCAAAATTGGGATACCAGCACGGCTTTCTTTCAGGGAAAGAATGTATGATTTTGCTTTTTGCATGAAGTTTAAGTATTCATTTAAATTTTCTTTGGAAACAGCCTTCTTATAGCCTTGCTGATGTATTGACCTAGAATTCAAAATGTCAAAGAGAATATTAATTATTCTTAAAAATTCAGTTGTAGCTTCACTCCCCTGAAAATCTTGTAATTTAAGTTTGTTGTTACAAAAGTCAATGGAATCAGCTACGCTTGAAGTAAACAGCTGCGCCGCCAACTTCACTTTCATTTTCTGTTTCGAAAAGTCTATATGCCCTCCTCTCAACTTATTTCCTAAGTGGAGACCTTCAATTTCCTGTAAATCGTTGAGTGCCTCCACATATTTCCAGTCAATCTCTGTAGAGAAAAGACTCTTTTTCTCCCCAAATGTGTTTCTCACAAGCTTCAACATATGTGGTTGATCTGGGAAAACTGCTATTTGTTTATTCGAGTCACTAGGATGAGGGAAACAAGTTTTCAATGAATTGACATCATCAAAATTGCATCCCAGTTGCTTTGCCATCAAGAAATTGGTTGAGAGGCCATCAAAAGTTAATGACGCTACATTGACTATTTTCATGCAAAAGAGATAAGCAGTGTTTAACGAGCATGTGTTTTTGGGTGGAGCTCAATCCGTCTGTCAAAAAATAACCAATTGGTAACTTAAAATGACTGTTGACGCATACCAAAAGCAAAACGAATGCTTCCTTAGCCAATGGCAGACCATCATCAGCATTATCATCAAATCCTAAATTTATTAGGCCATGAACTTGTTTACCATCAAATTCTGCTTGCTGGCGGATAGACATTTCATCCATTATTAGAGAAAAAACCAAGGGATTAGGCGAATTTCTAATCTTCAATGATAAAGCATCAATTGCTTCTTTTGTGAAACCTGCTGCAGCGTCGATGTGTTGGTACCAGCGACTTAAAGTTTTCTGCTGTGGAAGAGCTAATCCAAATGTAGAGCGCACATACTCGTATGCCCTTGGTGAGTAAAAGCTTAGGGTCAATGCAAATGATCTCAATTCTGCTGAGTACTTTTGAGGCAAAGGACATTCGGTTACAGTCGACAGCTGGTGGTTTATAAATTCTTTATTAACAGCAGAAACTGTTGACAATACATCGAAAGCATCATGATCTAAAAACTTTCTCTCTTTAAGATCAGCAAGCAACTCTGACAAACTATCTATTTTTTTCTCAAAGCGACAGACTTTTTGTTGCAAAACTTTAAGCTTTTTATCTTTTTTTCCAATAATTTCACTAAGTTCCACTACTTTACGCTTGTATGTTGCTTTGGTAGGGGATTGTGAAGAACTGAAGGCTAACTCTAATTCTGTAGTAGGCCTCAGAACTGTTGGCTACCCCTAATTCAGGAGTAGCTGACTGTACTGCAGCCTCAGAGTTGAGAGGAGCAAAGGCCCTTTGCATCAGTGGCTTCCGAGTTTTTGTCACCTAAAAATATAAAAAGAAAAATAATTTATTTGAGAAAAATAACATTAAGGTTCCTCCGAGCTAGCTTCAAACCATTTAGGTTAAAGATATTTATCACACATTGTTTTAGACATCACGTTCCCAGATAATGGAATATTCTACCTACTGGTGTCATTTTTCATGAAAAATTGGCTTCTCAAGCAAGCATCAAACAGGACACCATTGTCGCAGGGTAGGGATTGTATGTGCTCAAAATCCCAATCAATTTGATTTCAGTGTAAAATAAATTATATCAAGTAATTAACCCAATAACTCACAGAAATGATGAAATACAAAATTTAAATTTAAACAAAACTTTTCATATAATAATTTTCATATAATTACTCTACAGATGCTGTTTCCACAAGTGTGCATGAAAGAGTGTGTAAGTAAATGTGAGACTTTCAAATCTAATTAAAGATCTAATTAAGCACCCTGCATCTTTTTCTATCTGGAGAAAAGACTACATCCAACTATTCTTTACCTACTAATAATAAAGCTGAAAGTTCCTCTATCTGGATATCTGAATGTCCGGATCTCTGTGACGTGCATAGCACCTAGACCGTTCGGCTGATTTTCATAAAATTTGAGAAAAAATTAGTTTGTAGCAAGGGGGTGTGCACCACAAAGCGATTTTTTTTGAAAATTCGATTTTGTTCTGTTCCAATTTTAAGAACATTTTAACGAGCAAATTATCATATCAGGGACGAGTAAATTACCAAATTATCATAACGTGGAATCGTAACATGGGCAAGCAAATTGGCGAGAAATTTACTATCCATTATTTCTAATATACAGGCTAACCAAATGAACTTTTAATTTTCTACTACAGGCAACGCGGCGCACATACCATTTGTAAAATATAAAATGTTCCTCACCTATACTGAAACATGAACATTGGAAATTTCAATCTTACAAAATGTTGTGATTATACAATCTGCACCCATAATGATAGCTCCGTAACTGACAAACTACTAAAACTAAGTTAATAAAATAACAATTCCAGGATTCGTACACAATTCCTTAAATCAAAATCCAGGGTCTTGAATGCCAACAGTATCATTTGGAAATAGAGACGACCTCTTCTATGTTGAGAATATCATTCTGGGGTGTTTTTCTAGTATTTAGCAGGGGGGGGGGGGGCGGCATCGCTAACTCAAGTAGCAACATTTATCTACCATTCTACATTATGTTAAATTATACTAGAAATATTTCTGTACAGCATTTAAAATAATTGTAACAAAAAAAAAATAAATAAAATTCAGACGAGGGGGTTCAGCATTTAACTTTTTGACCCAGGACACTCTTAAAATTGCACAGAATTTCGTTTAAAACTTATAAATTCCGTGATTTTAACAAAAATAAAAATAGATTTTATTTGTTTACTTCTTAACAAAGCGTACTAAACATCAAAAATTCAAAAAATCGGAATCCCATAGCGAATGCAAAAAGATCGCAATTCTCAAAGTGAAGGCATCAAAGGTATAAAAACGGCTTGTAAAAGAAATATTTTTGATAAAATTATTTTTAAATTGCATTTTAGAGTCCTATGATAAACATATCATTAATATCTGTGGACACAGCTAAAGCAAAAATAAAATTAAACCATTGATTCAGCATTTTAATTTTTGAGTCATAAAAGAAAATGGAATTTTGCTTTAAAAACTTGAAGTGCGTGTTCTAACAAAAATAGACTTTTCATTTATTTGCATCCTAATAAAACGAAGTTAGCTTGAAAAATGAACAAAATATGATTCTTATATCGGATGTTAAAAGATTGCATTTTTAAAAATGTAGACATCTAAAGAAAAAAAAAGGCAAGTAAAACAGTTTATTTAAAGTTAACCATCCTTGTTAGCATCGAAAAATCAAACCCATATAATTTTCTCCCAAAATAACAGTTGAACATCGCACCACACCATAGAAACGCAAATATTGACTAGCTGGTAAAATGATGAGAATATTTTCTAATCAAGTCATTATAAAGGTTTAACGCCAGACGCTAAATGGTGATAATTTTAAAGTTGGTAACCCTATCTGAAGCGATCACATTTTTTTCCAAACCCTTACTATCCCTTTGCAGTTCTAAGTTCATTTCGCTGATATATATTATTATTGTTTATTAAATCATCAGGGGGGGAGAAAAGTGCTTACCAAACGCCTTGCCTTTTCAGAAAAGTTTACAACAACACCGCTGCTAATTAGCTGTGATAAAACAAACAAAATTATTTGAAACCAAACTTATTTCCAGCTGTTAATTTCTTTCCAAGAAGCAAACAACAAGCATTATATTTATTTGGCAGTAGAAATTTATCGCTTGCAGGAGCATCACAAGAGTGCCGATTTTTTTTTCTTTGCAAAATTAGCAGATTTTGTATAAGCTGATCCCTCTAATTTGACTTTAAGAAAGGTTCCAAAAATTATCGATTTAATATGCGTTACTTTGCTTTCAGATTTGCTCCTTCAAAAAACAATTTGTGAAAGATCCGATCTTGTTTATCAGAATTTTGTGAAGGGTCCGTTTTGGTTGATCGGGATTTTGTGAAAGGTCCGTTTTGTTTGATAGGGATTTTGTGAAAGGTCCGTTTTGGTTGATCGGATTTTTGTGAAGGGTCCGTTAACGGACCCAAATATCCTCTGGCCAGATCCCTGTATATACATACATATATATATATATATATACTAGCAAAAATACCAGGCGTTGCCTGGGTCAGTAATAATTATGAGAAAAAATCGTTACTTGCTTTTGTTTTCTGTTTTAAGTGAAAGAATTTAAAACACATCTTTTTGACATGATTAAAAATCGAGTTTCTTCCTTACCCATAAAACTAAAACAGCATAAGTATAAAGAACAAAATAGTATTGATTTAGAAACGAAAGCACTATATTTAAGCATAAATAAATTTCCAAAACATGAAATTAATCTTCTCATGTTTAAAAAGATTAATCTGTTGATACTTTTTTTTAACATGGAGTCTAAAACCTTCTCTGTAAGGCTAATGAAGTACGAAGTGATTTAAAAAAAGTAGCTGCGCTCGTAATCCCCTTATACTCGCTTTAGCTATTTTGGGAAATTTCAATCATTGTGGGCTCTTGGTGCGATTTTACTGAATTTGCGAGAGTCGTTTTGGGGTACCTTCGATGATTCTCCCCCCTTCTTTCCTTCCTTTGTAAAACGATATGATATTAATTTTCGTTACAGAGATATCGTCGCCAGATTCTGAGATACTTTTGGTCACCATAAAATGGTGCTACACAGTTTCATCCGAAATGTTTCCAAAATAAGTTGTAAAATCTGGTGATTGTTTGAAATTGTGCAAAAAGGAAAATTAATGGAAGTTTTTGTGCTGTTTATGGATTTGCCTAATTTAGATGCTGGACTATTTAACACAGTAAAAAAAGTTTTTTAAAGATTCTTTGATTGGCGATATTTTGTTTACACGGTGAAAGCTGAGAAACATTATAACGTAGTCTTCGGCTTCAAAAATAGCAAAAATTTTGGCAATCTGCTGGATGATTGGATAATGAGTAAGTGTTCAATCAGCATAAATAATAATAAAAACCATTAATTACATTAAAGTTCCGTTTAAATGGAAAATCATCAGCCAAATCATGTATTATTTGCCAATCTTGTGCAAAAATATTACTTCAGGATTTGACTTGAGAAAAGCCTTGAACAATCACGAAAAGCAAAGAAAGTCAACAATACAACAATTGTTGTTATCGACAGGGAGTTGAGATGATACACTAAATACTGTATTGAGTTGAGGAAAGCCTTCGAACATGGAACTAAAAAGCTCATAACTTTTTTTTCATTCTAATTAGAAATTTCGAACAGGTGCCATCTTCAGCAGAAAAATCAGAGCTTTCAATGGACATATAATGTAAATATGTGCAAGTATTTTTTCATCCCTATATTAGAGAATTTACACGAAAATAGTATTTTATTGCCCCCCTAACGGGGTTTGCGGCCCATAACGGGACGAAAACTACCCTATGTGTTATTCTGATGCATAAGTTGTCAAGTTTCATCAAAATCCGTTCAGTAGTTTTTGCGTGAAAGAGTAACAAACATCCATACATCCAGACAAACTTTCGCAGATATAATAGTAGTAAGATACATACATATATAAATATATACATACATAAGGTCAATGTGCCTAAATGTGATGACCCATAAATGCGACAATGTACTTTTACCAAAAATCTTTGAATAAGAATCGAACCCAAATGCGATGAAATGAAAACTACGCATTTCGGGAACGAAATCCGAAACTTTACATCGCATTTAAAGCATTTCCCTCAGGTGATTCCACACAGCTCTTTGTGTCTTGCAAAATCGAGCTCCCCCAACATTCCCTAAATGCGACGCACTGGCGCGAAAAAGCGATGTTCAAGGTTGTCTCATCCTTCAAGGTCAAATAAACTACGCCCACAGCCCGACCTTGAATACATCTTTCAAGGTTCATCAACAAGTTTGAGAACCATGAATAAATGGGGATTTGCACTAAGCAAAGAGCATTTGTGCGATGCTGTGCAGCAGTTTGCGCTGCAGAACAAACTTTCCACCCCCCCTTTCATGATGACCGTCCAGGAAGGCTTCGTGCATTTATGGCACAAAATAATTTAATGCTCAAAGTTGCTCAGAACATGGAGGCTTCAAGATTTAAGCAACAGAGGGACCCTTTTGTTATATACGAATTTTTTGATCTTCTAGATGAAAACTTTACAGCTGTGTGGGACAAACCAGAGGCAATTTTTAACTTAGACGAAACTTCTGTTCGATTTGATCCTAGCAGGACCAAAGTAATAGCTCCAGTTGGAGAAAACACAAAACGCCAGATCTTCGGATCTGGCAAAGACCCAGCAACGGTATTAGCGTGTGTATCTGCATCTGGCAGAATTCTACCCCCACACATTTTGTTTGCCGCAAAGTCAGTCCAGCAATCATGGCTTGATGGGGAGTTAGAAAAATATCCTGGCACATCTGTGGACATTACTGAAAATGGGTGGATGACCCAGGACTCATTTTTCAGGTGGTTCAAAAATGTATTCATTTCAGAAATTAAAATTCATCCTTGTGTTTTAATTCTGGATGGGCACATCAGCCATGTTTCCTTGGATGTTGTCATCAAAGTTGTGGAGGAAAACATAAGTATCATAAAATTACCACCTCATACCACGCACATTTTACAACCAATAGATGTGTCATTTTTCAAATCTTTAAAAGCAGCTTGGGAGGCTAATGTTTCCCACTATATTAGATCAAGTCATGGGAAACCAATGGGGAAAACTCGTTTCCTCGTAGAAATTGGTAAAGTATGGGGTATGCTATCGCCGAGCATTTGCAAGGCTGGATTCAGGAAAACTGGAATCTTCCCATTCAATAGAATGGCAATCTCTGAATCACAATTTGACCCGATTGCGTTAAAACGATATAAAAAATCTGAAGCAGAAAAATGCAAAGTAAGTGAGAGCTTAACATTTGCTCCTACGTTTAGTAATGAGGATTATGGTAGTGCTGCTATCGAGGATGAATTTTGCCTTGAAGTCCTCCAAGCAAAAGAAAATCAAGGCACACTTCCCGATGATTTGGAATCTTCCCGTGCTTTTGTAACTGAAGTCCCAAGCATTCCATTTCTGGAACCAGCCAATATAGCCAGTACAAGTGCCCAAAGTATTCCTTTTCCGGAACCAGCCCCTCTTGCAAGTACAAGTGCCCAAATTGTCAGAAGCAGCTTTTCAAAGTGTCACAAGTCTGTACAGACAAATCTCACATTGGATAGTAGCATTTCAGATGAAGATTTTGCATTTCTGCAAAGAATGAATGACTATTTCAAAAGGCTTTGCTGCAATAGACCTTTGGTTCAACAGTCAGCGATGCAGCAACTTCAACAATCAACAGGAATGCAGCAACCTCAAATGTCTCCTGTTCAAGGTTCCTCCGAATCGTTTGAAAACTGTCTGCTGAAAACTATATCAACATCTACCCCAAATCCTCCTAGGAAGAGAATGGCAGTTGGGGCCAACTTTGCTGAATGCCTTACCACTGAAGCCTACTTGAAGAAAATGCGTGAAGAGAAGGAAAAAAAAGAACAGAAACAAAAAGAGAAATTAGAGAAACAGGCAAAGTGCATGAAAGTGAAATCGGCTTCAGGAAGACAAAACGATCCAGAGAAAGAAAATAAGCAGCCAAAATTTTAAAAAGCTGGAGTAAAGAAAACGAAAAAAGTGAAGAGTAAAAGAGAGGAAGCAGAAACAAGTACAGACGAAGAGGCCTTTTCTCTCCACAATAGTGATTCTTCTGTGCACGAAGAAGATTTTTCAATAAGCCTATCCCCAGCTAAAATGGCTGAAACAACAACAATAGAGCCTGAAAATAAAGTTCAGGTTGGGTACTATGTTATAGTCGAATATGAGGGGGAGTTCTTCCCAGGGATTGTTACAAGTGCACTTGGTGAAGAAGTAGAGGTTAGTACCATGGCCATGAGTGGTCCAAAAACTTGGAAGTGGCCCGAACGCTGCGATAAAGTTTTTTATGACATAAAAAAAACAAGAAATTACCCCATCCCCTCATCTATTAAATTCTCGTAATAATTACAGTGTCCCAGAAATAACTAAGTATCAAAAATTTAATTTATGAAGCAATGTCACAAGTAATAAAGATCGTTTTTGTTGCAAATAGTGTTTGTTGTCTCTGTAATTCACATATTCTTATCCTTAAGTCAATAGAAAAAAAATTTCTTTTCTGAATTGTTTTAAATGAAATTGTTGGTCAATATTTAAAAATCTGATGATGATATGACTTTATAAAAAGGTATATGAGGTGCATAAACAATTGTCACATTTAGGCACATTGAATGTCTCATTTAGGTTTTAGCTATCCTAAATGTGATAAAAATGACTTAAATCTGACAATGATTTATTATCTTTCTACTAATAGCTAAAAATATAATTTGGTCAAACAAATTAGTTTACGAATAAAAGAATAATTATATTCAGTCTTTTTCAACTCAAGCACCAGCAAACTCGAAATATGGTCAAATATTCCCTAAATGTGACAAACTCATAAAAAATTGCATCTCATTTAGGCACACTGACCTTACATATATATATATATATATATATATATATATATATATATATATATATATATATATACATACATATATAAATATATACATACATATATATATATATACATCTCTCTCTCTCTCTCGCTAATAGGCTATCGGATCTCTGATATATATACATACATATATATATATATATATATATATATATATATATATAGATATATATATATCCTAATGGAAAGGTCCTGTATGTAAAGTAGCAGTCGAAACTTCGGGCATTAATCACATAACATTCAAAAACAGCCAGTAAATATGCCTAATATCAGATAATTTACCTTTAAATCCAGAGCATTTGATCAATCAGTGTTGAGCCGTGAGTTCGTACGAAAGACAATTTAAACACTACAATTTGTAAAACAAATTTAAATGCACAAATCCTTTGTAATGATCATTTTAACCGTTATTTAAAACAGAGAGCTAACGAGAGCAAATCATCAAACGTCACGTGACAGGAAGAACTAATCAGGTTGCGCCATATTCATTTAAACGACGACAGCGCAATCTGATTGGTGCTCGCAAGCACGTGAGCCTTTAATGATTTGCTTTCCCTAAGAAACTTTCAATGGAGATTACAGATAACATAAACAAAAGACAACGATTACTGCTGATCGGCTAATCATGATTCTTTTATTAGATTTTAATGTGACTTTCGCACGTTCTTTTGCAGCTCACAGTTTTGTTTGTATTTATTACTGTTATTTCAATTTCAATCCAATCATTTTTTAAAAAATATTACTTACTAAATTAACCCTGTTTTTAACCACAAAGTAGGAATGTCTGCTACTGCTAGCTGCTATGAATCATTACTTTGCTAAATGGCTTTTACTAGTATTCTTTTACATATTTTATGTTTGTTGCACAGAATTTGATTATTTAAACTGCATTAATTATTTCTAAATTGAAGATATAGCGTTATTTTTTCCCGTATTTTGATTTCTTGTATATTAGAATGATCCTGTATACGTTCGTTCTTTTGCTCTTTTATTGTTTACAAACATTTTATATCTTTTACCTCGTTCAATCTTGACATTGAACTATTGCTTTGGTTTTTCGTTCTCACTGCCAGTGTTCATCTCTACTTAGTAACAATTGCATATTGTAGGTGTGTACTTTTAATTAATTCACCGTAGTGAAAAATCATGATACACTGTGGAGTTGAAGCATAGCAACATTAATGTACATATGGGTTGTTTATTTATTGATTTATATGTTTGCAGGAAATCAACCTTTATATAAAAATGCGGACTTTGTTTCCCTTTCCCTTTACTAATCCCATTTCTGGAAAGTCCATTTCTGAAATACGTACTAATAGTACCATTTTGGTTTTTTGGTATAAGGTTACCATGATTTAAAATTTATTTGCTGCTCAATGTACCGGTCAATAAAAAGTTAAATTTTCACCTACCATTTAGATTTAAGACTTTTAAAATCAATTACTCTTAACCACAGTTCATCTTATCCAACAAAAAATTAACAACAAACCTTAAATTGGGAATGGAGAATGTAATTGGTCAAAGAAAGAATTCGTTTTCAGAATGTTTGAATAAACAAGTTTCGACTGTATTAAGATTAAAAATATAATCTTGTATTCCAAAACTTAATAAGCAGCTCATTGTGAGTATATTTTGTTCCACTAAAAATTAACCAAAAAATGTAACGATGCCAAATTAAAAAGTTAAGCTTAGAATGAGCTATTTGCCATGTAACCAGAAATGCTAAGGGCCATTTTTATAAGGAGAAATCTTCAATTTATAGATTGGAACTCCAAATTTTAACGGTTATTCTCGCATATGTACTGTACATCTATGAAAAAAGGCATTGCTGCAGGATTTTTTCATGCAATGAGAAAGAAATATTGCAGTGCCTACATACGTTTTTATTTTGGAGCTAGTTTACTCCCCCCCCCCCTCATCCCACTTTTTTTTTTGTAATTTCATTTTCTTTTCTTGGAAAGTGGGGGTTGAGCAACATTGCCCTGATCTTCTCATTTTTTTCAAGGTGGGTCAAGAACTGCATACTGTCACCCAGTGGCGCAACCAAAAATTTGTTTTAGGTTGGCACTCTTAAAAAATTCTTGTTTCTAATGAGGAGTGAGGAGGGGGGCGGGGGTTCTCCCTTGGAATTATTTTGGACTAAGAATGCAGTTTCAGACGGTCTCTGTTGATGCTGCGGGGAGGAAATTTTGGGGGGCCTTCTGCGGAAATTGTTAGAAATTTAAATCTTAAAAACACCATTATAAGCTATATTTGTCGACATTAGTGTAATGACAGGAGTGGGACTTTTTGAAGTTGCCTCCAATTGATTTTCTAAAAAATAGAGTAAAATCCATCACCTCTCTGCCCAATTTTTCGAAATTGAAGTTCTAAAAATGCAGTTTCAGACTAACTTCCATGATGTTATGCGAAGTGCGGTTCTCGAGCTCTCCCCCAAAATTATTTTGAAATTAAAGTCAAAAAAAAGGAAGTTTAAAGAGACATTCCGTGATAAATTGAAACGCTCTCCACATTAAATTTTTTGAAATTGTAGTTTTTTCATTTTTAGATTTCATACGGGAGCAGTCGAACCCGAAATTTTTTCGAAATTGAAGTCTTAAAACCATGACTGTGGACTGTATTTGGTAACGTTGGGGCTTCGGCCATTTTTCAAAATTTAAGCTCCATAAAGGCAATCTCAAACAATCTTCGATGCTTTCAGAAAGCAGGGAGATTATTAATTGTCCCCTGGAAATTTTTCGACATTGAACTCTGAAAACAAGGTTTAAGAAGCTCTTTAATGGTTTTAGTTGGTGGAGGGGGCTAGCGAAGTGTAATTACCTCCATGAATAGGTTCATTGTTTTTTTTATGATCCATCATGGGTCAATAGAGATTGAATGTTATAAATTTCATATGTTTGCAAACAAAAATATGAAAGTAAAATGATTAAGAATGTTTATCCAAAAAAGTTTTTAAATATATCAATATTCTGAAAGTTGTTGCCTCAAACAGATGGGGAGCAAGAACAGAAGATCTTCTTAACATTGCGAACAGTTGCATCAAGAGTAAGATTAATTTCGGTAGTCATATCTACTCATCTACTGCCCAATCAAATAAGAAAAAAAATTAAAACAATGTACCACGCTGCTCTACCAGTAGCTACTGGCATATGCGGATTTAGGCCGAAATATTTCGGGTGCAAAAATAACGGATCTGGGGAGGGGGGGGGGGGGGTATTCCCGGAATAACAAGGCGGGTGGCGAAATCAGAAAATAATTTTAGGGCGGAACACACTTTTAAGTCTAAAAAACGTGATCTAAACCATATTTAGTAAGATTAGGGGATGAGCCATTCTTAACATTTCAAACTGCAGAAAAAGTCTTAAACGAAAGTTGATATTAGAAGCAATGGGTGAATCCAGGTACTGGTTTGGAATGGGATTCACGCCCCAGAAAAAATTTTGAAATAGTAGTTTTGAAAACGCTATTTTACAGTTATTGGTGATATTTTAGGGGCAAGAAAGGTACGTGTGGCTCAAAGGCTATTTTTAGAAATTTTAGTCTTATAAATGTGATTATAATCCATATTTATAGTTTCGGTTAGGAGTGAGACTCATAGATTGTCTCCAATCTATTTTTTGAAAAGCAGATAGAAATACGTATCCCCTCCCCCACGCTACCTCTTTGACTTTTCATAATTGAAGTTCTAAAAACACTACGGAGGACATTTTTTGATGCTGTTACCGGTTGAGGTGTTCTGGAGCTCTCCCCTGGAAAATTTTCGAAATTGAAGTCCTAAAAAAGAAGTTCTTCTGCAATACTCCATGGTATTAAAAAAAAAAAAAAAAGATTCTCCCAATTAAATATTTCGAAACAGTAGTTTTCAAAACCAAAATATTAACACTCTTGATGATATTAGAGAAAGGGGGTCGGAGGCCCTTGTTCGAATATTTTCCAAAATTAGAGTCTAACACATGAGTGTAAGACCATATTTGGCAATGTTAGGGAAACTGCAGTTTTTCAAAACTGAAGCTCCAAAAACACAATTTTAAACGATTTTTGATGTATTTAGGTGGTTAGAAGATCTTCCTTATAAATTTTGCGAAAGTGAAGCCCAAGAAACAAAATTTGAGGTACTCTGTAATAACTTTGGCTGGAGAAAGGGCTTTGGAGAAGAAAAATTTTGAGGGCTAATAGAAAAAATGAAAACAAAATAGAAAAAATGAAAAAAAAGGAGGGAGATATGAAAGGAAAAGGCTTGTGCGAGGAGGAGGGAGGAGGCACACAATTCGTCGCCGATTATCTGAAGCTGTCCAAAATTTGAAATGTCAATATTTCTTTTTGAAAGAAATTAAGATTTTTTCTCAACATTCTTTTTTTCGTAAAATAACTGCGTTTTCCCAAAATGAGATCTTTTCTTATCTTTAATAATAAAGAGTATTTTTTTAAAAACATCAACTCAGCATTCTTAATATGAGCACAGTTATGTTTTTCTTGCACTAACGACGTTTGGTGATACACTGGATTCAAGTAAATTTACTAGTGTAGCAGCTATGAATTTTTTTCCCCCAACTGCGTTTCTGAGTGAAATATACTAAACTAATTTTTTTCAAAGCTCAACCAAAAATTTTGGGGGTGCGGCGCACCCCTGTAAATCCGCCTATGGCTACTGGTCTTCCAAATTTCACTCCATCCCTATCTTGCTCAGAGAAGCAAAAGAAGCTTCCAGCAACCTAGCACATGATCTTAATGCTGAGATCTTTTTTATCAGACAAGTCGCTTTGAGCAAGTTTTTGCCTATCAGGAAAATACTTCTCTCCATGGGTGTAAGACCTTCCTTCTCAGGACGGATTTCCGTCTTGGACAAATTTCCGAGACGGAGGTCGGGACGGAAAGAAATTTGATGACTTTCTTTCAGTTTTTACTTAAAAAAGAATAATTGAGTGTTTGTAAAATATGCTTTAATTACTGGACCGTTCCATAACAACGAATTTACATCGACATTCTCTCGGTTTTCCACCATGGGCTTGTTTTGTTTGCAACGTTCTTTTGGAGGAATGGCTTTTCGACTCGCGCTGTTTTGACTTTTTTTAGGTACAGCTCCGTTATTTCCAACTCACTGCATTGCAAACCGAGGAGTTGCTCGCTATTCTCCCTGATTTTTCGAAATAATCGGCTCTAATTAAAATTTAGCTTTTTCTCATGCTATTTTCCATCATTCTTTCGTTTTTTTCATTTGCAGATTTTTTTTTTTTTTTTGCAAACTTTAGACGCATAAATGAAAATTATGTATGCTCTTAAAATGTCGTAAGAGTTGAATCTGAATCACCGATTGAGAGTGATTGCTGACAAGATGAAATGTTTTCGCCACAGCAAAAGGCGTCCACATACCAGGTAAAACGGAAACTATCGGGGATTTCAATGAAAATGGGAATTTTGGAAATAATCGAGGGGAAATTTTAAACTGGTTGGAAACACCGATGGGCAACCGTTCCTGCATTCTTAACAAAGACTTTAGGAATCACTAAATTCCAATGACATTGAATCTAACACTCGCTAGAATGGAAATATGGGAGGGGGGGGGGAGAGAAAGGAAAGGAGAAAAATAACGGCAGCACGAATTTGCGAAAAAACGCTGCTCTGGCAAAGAGGGTAATCAGTTCATCAGAGGGTAAGGGGGGGGGGAGCTGAAAATGTTTTCCGTCTTGAATACATCACCAAACTTGCACCCATGCTTCTCTCTTATGAAATAGAAAAAATCCCCGACATCTTAGAAAAAACTCCATTAGGCATCCGGAACAAGAATTTATTGACTGACCTAACAACTTACACCAGCCAATGCATCCCCCTATGAGTACCCTCAATAATTAATCCAAACAGGACTACAATTTCCCTCAAGTCTCTTCCTTTCCAAAAAGATGATATTCAAAGGCAACTAATTAGCAAAGCTTTCGATGACTACAGTGCTACCCACTGGGAAGATTGTCATATTATTGCAACCGATGCTTCCAAAACTCAGTATTCTACAGCAATATGTATCCACAATTCGAGATCAAACGAAAATATAAATGGAAAAATATCAAATATGAACTCCAACTTCTCTGCCGAAGGGCTCACCATTAGTCGATTCCGGAACACAGGATCAAACATGGTTTTCCTTTCCGATAGTTTGTCGGTCATCACTGCACTCAAAGGAGCTAACAATAAATCCCCCAAATCATCACGATTACTCAAAATATTGCAAAAGACACTTCTAACGGTCATGTATTCGAATTTGCGTGAATCCCTGCTCACGTGGGTATCAAAGTCAATGAAACTGCAAACAGTTTGGCCAGTATGGGACACAGGGAAAATATGATACTTCATTAGATCGCTTCCGAGGATATTATCCAAAATCTGAAACAAAAGTACAGAGATAAAGCTACAGTCTCCTGGAACTGCTTTAAATACTCTTTTGGGTACAGCCACATAAACGGTCCTAGTAACAGCAAAAAAAAAAAAAATCGACAAAAAATAGATATAAAGATGTCCTGCTATCAACAGCCCGGACTTGTACTCCACTCATGCAGTTCAACCTTCACCGTATAAAACGTAGTAACTCCCCTCTGTGTTCAACTTGCAAAGTTCCTGACACTGGATCATGCTATCCTTGTCTGCAATAAGTTTTTAATAAGGAGAGAGACAGTATCCAAGCCTACATGGGCTGTGTCCCCTTGTCCTTTTCTCTTGTTTTCTCGGCTGCTCAGGTTTTGCAACGTTTGATGTCCTTTCTCATGGTCCTGCTTAAGGATAACTCTTAATTTCATTTCCTTTTGTTATTCTTCTGCTTTTGGCTTTCCCCTGGTTGGGGTTGGGTTTTATTTTTGTTTGTTTCTTCGTCCTCGGCTTTCGGCCTTATGTTATTGGTGTTTGTCGTCTTGTTTATTTGCTGAGCCCTGTCCTTCCTTTTGTGTTTCTAGTGGAAACGGGACAGATTTTGGAGTAATAGAGGTGAAGCCACTTTGGTAGAGTGAAGCATATACCTCAAGAAATAATAATAAAAAGAAGATTAAGAATTTTTAAATTCATTTGTGGTGAAATATATTTGAAAATTTTAATTGCAGTTTATTTTTGTCCTTAAAATAACCTTTTTTTGTTTTATTTCATTTGCATATTGTCATCACTAGCAAATAACCCATCAAGGCATGATGGGTGAAAAGTGCTTCACTTCAGACTTGAGGGAAGCAAATGCTTGTCTAGGTGTCTTAATAATTTATGGGTTGCAAAATTTTAGACAGTATGTTTTGTTCTGGCAAATAAGCAAGTCGAAAACAAACAAAATTTATTGTCCGTTGCTTAGCTTAAAAGCAATTTATACTTTACGGCATATGTTTGTTGTACTTTTTGCATCAACAATTAATTAGACAGTGGATGAAGCCCCCCCTAGTTTATTGGAGTTGTGTATTAAGTATTCAGTAGATAGCAGTACCAGTAAAACAATTAGGTTACTTGATCCAGTTCAGCCTTTGGCTCTTTTCATGGCAAAGCACTTCTCAACTTGGATGTTATCTTTAAACGCGTTTTATTCAAAACTTGAAAATGTCCACTTACATCCCTTTGCTTCTCACTGCCTCATATATAATCAGTTTTACAGAACATGTGAATGTGATAGAGCACATACAATGTAATAGCCAATATCACTATTAAGTTGTGCTATATTTTATTTTATAACATTGATCATCACATTTCAGAAACGATTATAAAAATCACTAATATAAAATCATCATCTTGGTGCTTTTTTTCTCAATTGTGCGCCCCTCGTCGCGGAGTGCTATGTACGCCACTGATATTTACAATTTCATACCTGCCAACCCTTCCGGATTTCCCGGAAGTTTTACGGATTTTCATGTCCTTTTCTGTTTTTCCGGTTATGAGCAAAATCTTCCGTATTTTCACGTTTTGTAGAAAAAAATTGTATTTCACCAATTTTGGCGCTAACGATACTTTTGTGGAATGCGGCACCGCGTTTTAGGCCAAGTAGCCAAGAAAGGTTGCAGTAGGAGAATGGCACGAGAAGACATGAGGGAAGATTATGACGTCACTGAGTGATACAGCGCATGACTTCATCGGAATCCAATCGAAGCAAGCATCGCGGCGGGCAACTAGGGGCACAATTTTGGAGCCGATTATCTTCTCGTTCTCTCAGTTCAAGCTGTTTTTGCTTCGTTCTTTTTTTAAGATGAGTACGAGTAAATGTTATTTCCAAACTTTTAAAGAAAGCAATACAAGTAATAGTTACTAAACGAAAGTAAGTTCAATAGATATAAAATTCCTAACTAATATCATATTGTTAAATGCAAAGAGGGTAGGTGTTCTGTTTGATTTTATTTTGCGTTAAAATCTTGTGGATAAAAATATTGAAAAATCTTCCAGATTTTTTTCCTCCGAGGTTGGCAGGTATGCTATTTAAAGATGTTAGCTTGTGCTGATTGAAAATATCAGATGTATAACAAAATGCCAGATCTATACCAAACTATACATTATTTTCAAAAATATTACCAATACTTTTGAACCATGAGGTTCAGAGATGGAGTAATTGTCTTGCAAGGAACATTGAGTGGTTTAATGTGTCCAGATGTCTTAACTCCAACTATCAATAAATTTCAACTCCCTCTCCCTAGCAAAAAAAAAAGATTGATGGGTTCCTTTTTTCTGATATCTTTTTGCCTTTTTTTACTTTAAATTTATTTAATCGTTGTTCTGTATATTGTTTAGAACTCTTGTCTAGTTTTAATTACTTAACTGTGTTATTTTCAGCTATGAAAGTAAAAAGTCTATTCGAAGCTCAATTAAGAATGAAAATGTTTGTTACATTATATGTAATTTCATCATGCACACACTATTAATAAATGTGTAGTGTGTTTACTTATCTCTATTTCCTACATTGACTTTTAAAATATAAGAGAATCTAACACGTATTTTTATATCATTATAAAGCTAATAATATACCATACAAAATATTTTAGGACGAGAAATATATCTTAAAATCTGGGGGGGGGGGCACCCTGCGAGTATGTATGTAAACAAGAACTTTATTATTCCTATGAATGTACTCTTGTTTTGAATAAAAATATTGTTATTCTTCCTTCAATTTCAATCACTTTTTATGTTTTAGCAGGATAGCATCATGGCTCCTTGCCAACCCCCAGAGTTCTGGGGACCACACATTGGGAAACTAATCTTGTTTATCTACTTGATCTGGGTTGTAAGGGAAGGTTGAAAACATTGAACAGAAAAATGGAACTAATCAGTGTGGTCTTGAAACAAAATTTTTTAAAGGGTAAAAATTCTCAATTTACTGAAAGAAAGTCCAAATTTTACCAAATGATGAAAAATTGTAATAAAAATGAAATAAAATATGCATGCATACATACCTGAATCTAATGAGGCATCATTTAAAAAAGGAGGAAAAATATTTGCAATTTTACCACACTGTCTCCAAATATTCCGAATCCTTGGTCAAAATTTGTAAAGTAAGAAAATTGTTTTCAGATGAACACAGCTATCTTCCGTCAAAATACATCTCCGCAAACAACAAAGTATTAACTGCACCGAAAAGTTAGAACAGAGGAATTGATGGAATAAAACACACCAAGTCTCTCTGTTTAATAACCATTCAATATTAATACATGCAGTTGCAGGAGAAATAGTAATTCTTTCTTTTCAGCAACTGCTTCAAATCATGGATAGTAATTGTTTGTTTTGTTAAGGCATGATTCTGTAACATAAGGAAAAAGGAAAATATAATTATTGGTTGTATGGAAAAAATGTGCATTTACTTTAAAAAAAAAAAGATCATATATAAACGTTTTTAGAAAACAAGCAAAAACATGTGCACACACAGATACTGTGACAAAAAAAACAATGAAAAGTTAAACTAAAATTTCTGTCCTATTGCTATATTAGCTAATTTGCTAAGTAGGGCAACATGCAGTACCTTATCGAAAGCTTTTTGAAAATCAATGTAAACAACATCTACACACATCTTGTTATCTCAAGTCATGGTAACCTTTGCCATAGAAGTGTAACAAATTTGTCACACATGTTTAGACTTTTTGGAAGAGCGATACAATGTTTGCCATTTTCCAGTCCTCTGGCACTGTCCCTGAGTTATATGAATCACTGAAAATATTTATAATAACATCCACTAATTCCTCTGCACATTCAGCTACAATTTTTGCACAAATATTATCTGGTCCCCGAGCTTTAGTTGCTTTAATTTTTTGAAATGAAGTAAAACGTTGCGATAAAATACACTCAGCAACATCCCTATCATTTTTAATTAAATTTATAGTAAAGAGAAAAAATTAAACTTCAACCTTTTCATTTGATGGTTTTTTCATAAATATCCTTATGGATTTTAGGATTTAAATGAACATGATTTAAAGTTTCCTTTTTTCAAATTGTACAAATAATGCCCCTATTATAACTATATATAGGAAAAAGTTCTGTATAAAATGGTTACTTTTTTTTTAAGTGACTAATTTAAAAGTATCCACAGACTAAAAATATGAATTTTTAGACTGTGTAAAGGGTGAGAGAACATGAATAGAAAAAAAATGGTGAAGTGAAAGAAACCCTTGGGATAAAATCAGAATTGATTTTGAAAAAAAATTGAAGATTTCTAGGGTTAAGTTCAGGGCCACGCTATCCATATTGTTGCCTTAGAGAACAGCAGTAAAATATCCAATTCCAGAAATAACACTAAGATATCTTACTGTTGCTCTGTGGAGAGAATATGTGCAAAGTCGTGCAGAGCACAGTGGCGCAAGAGTTAAAAAGGCAGCAAGCTCTGCCGATTACAAAATACTAAAATTTTTTGAAAATTCAACCGAAAAAAAGAAGTTATCTTTTCATTATATCTAATGGTGGTCGTAAAATTTTACTGTTCTTTAAATAACAATCCCTTTCATTACATATCTGAAAAGGAAAAATTTTTGCCGTGTTGCATCTAAACATGCTATTCAAAAACAATCTTGACCACTGCAAACAAATGATGATAATGCATGAATAAGAATTTTTTTTCCATGTGTTGGGGCAGACATGCTATTACGGCATGCCCATATATGCTTAAGCATAAGAAGTGCTACAGATTGCTATACAGTACAACCTTGATATCTGGAATCTCTCAGGAAGGAAAAAAAATCAAGACATAGAGGTTTCGCATTATTAAGGTTTTGAAAAAAAAAAGTAAAAAATAAGAAAAAGGAGATAAGTAAGAAGAAAAAAAAAGCATTGTAACTCTCACAATGACATGTATAGAAATGTCACTGCAGAAACGATAAAACTAATAAGTCCTTTTAGCAATTTACTAAGTTTTAAATGCACACATTCCTCTACTTCAGGATAAGCAGATTTTCGAATTTTCATTTTTTTACAATTTCCTTGATCATAGTTTTTTCTCGATAGCTTGACAGTTTTTATTATTGTTGAAAGTGTACTGGTAGGGATTTTAAAATTAACAGCAATTACATTTTTCTTCATCAGCATGTTTTCAGCCATAAACATCAACATTTTAATTTTATCCTCAATTGATAATACACGCTTTTCACCAGCCATTTCGCAGGAGTTAAAAATCAAAATGAAGAATAACCCGTTTTCACTGAAAACTGGTTAACTACAAGAACTTCACCCTAGTTCTCAAAGTGATCATGTGTTCCAAACCAGAAGAAAAGAGAAAGAATCTAACCTTTAGATAAAACAGACAAAGGACGTCAGCATCCCCTTCATACCCCCAAAGCTTCCCTATTCTCATACTTTCGAGGAAAAAAGGATGAAGGGCTACATGCAGATGTCTCCATAACTAGTTCTGCTATAAAATTTTCCAATGGAAAAGCACTAATCAAACCTTGCTTCTGTGGCAAAAATTTCGACATAGCAGGGGTTCCGAAAAATAAATTTCGAGATAAATATGGAAAAAGCTTGAGAATTTTATGCAAAAGGCAGGGGAAATTCTACTTTCGAGATATCAAGATTCAACCGTACCTTATTTTACACCTTCAGATAAATGAAGTGTTTGTGCAATGTATCTCTTATGATTTTTAAGAAGTTTTCCAGGTGATTGACTATTTCATGTTATCCTACATAAAAAATAAGATAAACACATTTGCATATTATTTACTTGTGTGCATTATTTATATATTACAGACAATAATTTAGGCTAACTTATTAGTTTCAGACAGTAACAACGTGAGCATAATTATGCGATGTTTCCTATTTCTTCAACTGCTTGTTCATGAAAATTCAAACGAAAAAGGAGTTTTGGATTATGTATTTTAGACGGTTCGCCAAAGCAGACCCAGCCCAAAAAAGCTCACCTGGGTTTCTTCGGGTGGGCACACTCGAAAAAAGCCACTATGTTGGTACAGTGGTTTTTTCAAAATTTACTGCATTTTAAAAACATTTATTTCAGAAACAAACTAAATTAGTACTATTTTAAACAATACCAAGTCCAAAAATTGGTATTGATCAATTTAATGACGATATTTAGTTTGTTATAACATTTAATTTTGGTCAATACCTGGTCCAGAAATTGCCATCTTCCTTCATAGACAATTTTATAAGTAATCAAAATTAAAACTACTTATGAATTTCACTTTTTTACATGATTTTGATCAAAATAACAGTAAAAATATTAGAAGAGAGTAAGAGAGAATCAATTCGGAATGTTATCTTTTATACCAAAATGTATTTTTGAGCAAAAGATGACAAATAATGAAGCTGTAAGAAGTTAGTTAATTTATTCTGAAAGTAAAGAAATATGCTAAGTGAACCGTGCTTAACATTCAAAATAAAACTCTGTTACAGTTAATTTCTCCATTTTATATCACATTTTCTTTTATGGATCCAACTCAAGTTTACATCATTTAACAATAATTTATCTGTTTTGTCATTATGAGGAAACCTTTAAGACTTGATGAATAAAAGCTGTAGGACTATTAAAAAATAATAATCATAATCTACCAATTGGAATCGTAAATAAATACACACATTTTAACTACAGTAAGCGGGGAATTCAACTGAAACGCGTTCGATCGAATCAGGAACGGTCGAAATTCTCCTTCGAATTCGAACGTTTTCGGAATCGTTCGAATTTTGCACTTCAACTTGCTTTTTGACGTTCGATCGAAACGTGTAGGGTTGCAATCGAATGTTTTCCTCGCTCGACGTTTCGTCATATGGCCGGAAGTTTGAGGCAGCCAATCACAAAATTGAATGAGTGAACGAAGTTACCTGTAACTGCAGCTGTTGTCCTTGTTTACGTTTGTCATGTTTTTCTCGTTTCGTGTGTTTATTTTTCCGGATATCTGCAAGTTATCTTTTAGTGTTACATACAAATCTGAAAAAAGACACATACACATTTTTTTTTCTAGAAAGCTACCGAATCTTTATAACCATAACCATTTATTTGTGTGGTTCTTTTTCTTCTTAGAATAAAAAATATATTTTTAATCTCATGAAGTTAAAATGTATTGTAATTTTAAATTTTCATGGTTCATTGTAAATCGCAAAAAAATATATTGATCTTACTTTTTCCATGTAACTTGCATCACAAACAATTGTTGCTTTTATTGGTTTTTAGTTATAATAGCTTAGCTCAATACATTTTGCTTTAAGTTGAATTTTTAGAAGTATATTGAAGGGGGGGGGGGTAACCGCAGCTCAGATGCAATTTTATTTTCACAAAGCACAATTTGTCAACGGAAAATCATGGACTTGAAAACTCTGAATATTACAGATACCCTGTACATAAACTTTGAAACAAAAAATCTTTTCAATCATATTTTGATTGTTCAGTGGTGTATTACATCCATTAAAAGCAACAGCATAGTTGAAATATTGAAATTTAATGAATAGTTATTAATTGCAAATTATTGATTTATTTTTACACTTATGATATGTATGTTTTCTGTATAAAAGTAACCTCTTAAATAATTAGAACTTCATTTTATCATTGGATTTAATATTTTTACGAAACAAATTACAGTTAAGTGTTCAGTATTCTGTAGATATTTAATGTTGTTAAATTTCTTTTTACTGATTTATTTTTTTTATAAGAAACATTACTTTAAAAAAAGAGAGAACGTTTGGTTAAGAAAATGACAAAAAATGCAATTTACGAGTAGCAGTATAATTGAAAGAAAGATGCAATCAATAACCAAGTACAGCAAAACAATATAAAAAAATATTTTAACCTTGAAATATTTCCTGCTTTTTTGTAAATAGCATTACAACTTTTTTTTTTTTTTGAGCAATCACGATTGCTTTTTGTTCTCACTTGACTGTTTTTGGCGTGCTGTGATTTTATCTTCCCACCGCCTCCCTCTGCCAGCACCACCGTCGAATGGCCTCACGATGCTGCTCCTCCAGCAAAAACCGTCTCCAGGTTGCGTCTATATCCTACACACTTACACGCATACCCACACACAGACAAATACCCACACACACATGCCTGCACACACGTAAAAAATATGTGATTGCGAAAAACATAATTTGAATTCAAGATGTCAAAATTCAATTTTTTTTTTATTTTTAATCAGTCTTCACAGAAATTACACTCCTCCCCCTTCCTCCAAAAAAAAAAAGTTCCTGTAATGAGCCATGCAATGTTTCATTAAACAATAACTACCATTAATTTTAAATTTATCAAAATTATATAAACTTATCAATTGTGCATCGTTAACATTGTTTTCAATAAAACAAAACATTTATTACAAGTACAAACTCATTTATTGCAGATTTGTGCTACACAATTTCTAACATTATTTGCTTTCACAAATGCGGAATTATTAGTTTCCTTTGCTGCCATCATCAGTATCTTTGGCACTCATACTTGGAGATCAAATGTAATAATCGTAGGTACAACCTGACCATCTTTCAACAACTCCAATTATTTGCAGTTATTGTCAGAGACCTAAATTACAAAAGAAGGATAAGAGTATCAATGCATTATCAAAAATATGTAACACACAAGGCCGTCCACAGAGATTTTGGGTCCCATCACAAAATGAGTTTTCCGCCCCCCCCCCCCCCTTCATATTGTTTACTTCTATATTCCAAGCCTAGTTTTGAAAATATTGGGCCCCTATCGGGCGCGGGTGTCCCTTCCCTCTCCTGTGCACACTCCTGGTAGCAAATAAACTTTTTATTGAGTACACTATCAGGAGTCCCGTCATAAACATACACGTCAAAACAAAAAAATTACTTACGGTAGGATACTTGACTAGATTTTTTCTTGGCAACAGGAAAATAAGCTGACAGCAAGCGAAATAAGCAGTTCAAAGCACTGTGTCGAGGTTTGAAGAGATATTACGCGTTTTACTTTAAATACATAGTTAATTTGTCAAACTGCTGCATGTTTTTTTTTTTTGCTATAATTTTTTTAATTAATGATTTCAATTTTACAAGCAGCAGTCTGTAGTAAATGTGTTAGAATGGAATGTGCCAGCCAATAACTCAAAAACAATTTTCAATCTCTTCTGATTCGCCAAGTAGGTAGCTATAATTTCTGTAAGTTACCGCCCATTGGCCAGGGCTAAGGCAGAAATACATGAAATACACCGCCAGCTCCGTCATTCCAGCCGAGGACTGCAGTTTTGTGCTTATTAGCACTCAATTTGTTTGGCACTCTTGGCTTCCTTAAGAGGTTTTCCACCTCCAGCTCAGTCACTTCCTATGCCGGGCTGTTGAGTGCTAATAAGCACGAAACTGCAGTCCTCGGCTGGAATGACTGAGCTGGCGGTGTATTTCAGGTAGCTATAGTTCGGCCAAACCTAACCTGGCAACGATGCAATACTGAGATAGGATCTGTCTAGCCTTCACAATACTGCCAAGTTAGGTTTGCCCCAACTGTAGTAAGTATAACATTTTATCTGCTAACTCGATTTTTCTACCGAACCTCATTACTTGACTCTGAAGAAAGAAAACAAACTTATCCGTGAAAAATATATATTTCAGAAAGTTATATGAATTAGTTTGAATATATTAATCAATAATTTCAAAAATAGTGTCGTAAAATGAATCATAATAGATATAATCGAGCTGTATCTCGATATAAGGTCACCCTTCCGGACTGTTTGAAACTGATCTTAGAAGTGGGTGACCTTATAAACAATTCATATTCATTTGTCTACAGTTTCTTTTAAGCTTAACATATTCGTATACCTAGTGCTGTACCCAGTATTCAGTATATTGTTGCTCAGAGCAACAGTGAGCTGTCTAATTCCAGAAATAACACTACGGTTGCTCTAAGGTGACGATATGCTCACTGGCCCCTAAAATTTAATGGCGCAGTCTGCGCTATGACACCCCTGTTTAAAGTATATGCTCAGTGCTGGCCTGATCAGAAAAACCTCAGACTTGTAACTGGAGGTTTCCGAGTTCACCCGATGGTAACTGGGGCATGTTAAATATGCTGTGGTCACAAAGTCCTCGAAGTGAAACTATACTTCTGATGGTGGTGGACCAGGGATTGCTCAATTTCTGGTACAACAAGGTTAATCAAAGAAAAGCCAAATAAAAAAGCAGCTTTGAAATTGATCTCCTCAGCATTGGAAATCTCAAAGTAACAGGTCAAGCACCAGTTCTACAAATATACTTGTTCCAACATGTCACATAGGTGACTTAAGAAAAAAAACGTCTAGGTGACAAGTTGTTTTAGAGCAAGACTCTTTCAGAAGATCTTTCAGATTTTTCCTATTAACTCGGATAAATAATTTGTTGGTAGTGTACAATTTTTTTCTGGTTACCAAGAGTTCACAATTTTTGTCGGACTCTGCACATGCACTGTACGTTATATATACTATATTAATTTTACATGCATATGTAACACATCATGTTTTGTACTCACAATTTGATATTCACAGCAAATTTACCTCTTCTGTTCAAGTAGGGAACCCAGTAGGTACTTGCACCTTTGTTTGATCAGTTGCATTCCGTCCGTCATTTTCAAATTTCTTGGGAACTGAAACTTTTGGAAGAATTCCATTCTCCTACCCCCCTTGGAAGATTCCAGCGTTGAGAAGGTGCAAGTGGACAGCATCTGGAAAGTCAAAGGAAATTGCTAAGAATAATATGATTCAAAGTTCTCAAAATAATGTATTTTTTAATGAAGAATAAGTTTTTTATTCATTTTCTTAAAAAATATATATATTATACTCATTTATACAAATAACAAGCATTTAAAACGCGTGGGAAGAGGGGAGGGGGAGGGAGGAGCAATATACAAAAACTGTTGTCTTGAAAACCCAAGTGGTTTAACTGAACCTAGATGCTTCAATTTGTTTATTGAAATCTAATCAGTTACAAGAAGCAAGTTTTTATACACATAGTTGTTTTTCATAGAATTTAAAATAAATTAAAAAAAAAAACAGTACTATTTTCAGTAATAAGCAATATCTTTTAATTAACCTTAGATGTAAGCAGTAGAAGAACTTTCGGAAGTAGATATATTCATTAAATAATTTCATAATTCATTAAATAATTTCATAAAATAATCAAGACTCAATGCTGTCATATGTTACAATCACTTCGTAATTAGAGGAACTTTTATAAAATAAGCTTCTTGGCAAACAAATTTTGATTTAATTTTGGAAGCTTGTCACGATGTTATCAAGTTTAAAAAAAAGATGAATGTTCGAACTAGATAAAAACTTAATTTTAAGCAGCAATCATCGTTACAGAAGTCATAAAAGTATTTATTTGTAATAAAAATGTAACACTCCACCTGCAAATCAACTGCGGATGCGAATATAGCAAAATATTTGTCATCGGCGATAGCGATTTCTGGCCGCTACACTTTGTACGCCATTGCTGGAAGATAAACAAAAATCAATCGAATCTTCCCAATCGTTCGAATCCAACCACTCGGATGGGTCCACGTGGTACAAAACGTTCGAATCGTTTCAGTTGAAGCCGGGAGTCGCTGCTTTTGATCGAAGCGTTCGATGGAAAAGGGGAAAACGTTCGAAAAATGTTTCAGTTGAATCTGCCCCTAAAAACCCCTCCTAACGGACACTCCTCTTATTCGGACAATTTTTAGTTCCCAGATTCCAAGGCAAATAACCTTATTAACCCCCTGTTCTGCGGACACCCTCTCTATTATGGACAAAAAAATTGGTCCCTTTAATGTTCGCATTAGAGGGGTTTATACTGTATATTATAAAAAATTAGACTTATGTGAATCATTTAATAACCTATTTAATGTAAGGGTTGAGCCTAAGAGCATCATAAAAAATGTACAAAACAAAATATAACACGTCATCTTTTCTTCATAATCTTGGGAGCATAATTTTAGAAGCTTTAGTTGCGTTTTAAGAGCCAAGGAAATTTTACTTCTTCATTTTTTAAGAGAATGGGGAGGCGGAATACAAATATACCTAGGGGCTGCATGGAGCTAAATTCGGCTCTACTTTCCATATCAGATTTAATACCCCCTTCCGATGATTGTGATGAAATTATGAAGACTAAGAAGAAATAATGGCAGCTGTCCCCACAATTGATCAAGTGATTCAAAACACAAAAACAGTTTTTTCTGCAAATACGAATCAAGAACAAAATTAGCAAAAATCGTTAACATAAACGTGCCTTAAATGAATATCCAAAAACAAAGAACAGATAAAGATTACATTTTACACAAATTCATTGAATAAGTGTCAATTTTTAAACAATATGCTTAGATTTTCAACCTCTCCCACAATTTCAGGTTTTCCTGCTTAGTATGCTGTTTATCGTTAGTCCAACAGAAAATATAAAATCACAGTTCTACTGTAAGTTAATGGAGACAACAAACCACTTGGACTTTTTCTCCATGCACTTAGAAAAGTTTGGTTATTCTGCCTTATATAATTAGAACCTAATAGGAAAGTTTGTATTGATTTAAAAATAAAGAAGAGAAAAAGATATTTAGCAAACTTACATTGTAAAAAGCTATTTTTCAAATTTAATAATGTAATTTTTCTCTAAATCTTTGCTGGTTACTTTGCATTAGATTTTACATTTTTTAATGATATACAGAGTGCAGAGGCCGGATTTAGGGGAGGGACAGGCGGGGCAACTGCCCCGGGGCCTCCACAACAAAGGGGCCCCCACAATACAATTTTACAAAATATCCTAACTTTCACGGGTCGAAAATATCGGTGAATACATATATATCAAAATATTCGGATATATATCAAAGTATCGGTTATTTTCGAAAATATGATGATCTTTTCAAACCCTGATTAGGGGCAACTCCACTCCTTCGTTGCACCGGGGCCTCCTGACAGAGTGAGCAGAAAGTCTTGCGCTTGTTATAAAAAAACGTAAATCTGTTCAACATAATTATGTATTTTAGGTAATGTTACACACATTAATTAGAAAAGTTTTTTTAAAAGACCTCTTGAATCAAGGAATTCCAACCTGTGCCCCTTAGAGCTCGAAGAATCTGTAAGCGGTGTACTCTAGTTCCCACCAAGGACTGGCGTGTTTTTTAACATTTTTTCTATCCCAGTACACATAGCAGCTCACAGGGCTATATCAAGCAGAGTCTTCGCCACACCAGTTACTGATGTCGAAGAATTGAAGCGTAGGATATACGCCGCTATGTGTACTGTGACCAGAGTTGTAAGAGTTTCGGCCAGTGGTGGTTTTAACCGTGGTTAAAACCGGCTTGGACAAAATCAGTTTTGTCCATAAGAACTGGATACAGGAAATAAAATTTTAAATCAAAATTAATGAGTACATAATCGAAAGACACTGTGAAACATGTATCCTATAATCAGTGACTATTTATTATTTAAGTAAACAGTTTATTTTACACCCCAGCCAAGTGTTTAAGAAGGTTAGTCATTTACATCATAGGAGAAAACTCATAATTCTTTTAAAATGTTTTGAACAGTCAGGGTTCGTATAGTCCTTCAAAATTCCTTCATTTAGGAAATTTTTTGAAGGGCCCTTCAAACTCCTTCATTTTGGTTTTAACGCCTTCTTTTCAGGGTTGGCAAGTTTTGGACACTATGGTAAAAATCCTGGTTTTTACCAGGGACGGTAAAACCCTGGTTTTTACCGTCCTGTCCAAAACTATATTTTTAGAAAAATTGTATTCTTTGAGAAAACATCAAAAACAGAATAAAATGTATCAAAGTAATGTTTCATATTGAACATTTATTCAATGAGAACAATCAGCTTATTTACGCAGCTGATTTTAATCTAGTTGCATAAAAGTTGAATTCTTGAAATGACAGAAAGATTGTGAGAAAATATCAAACAAAAAAAAAAATAAGTCAAAAAAAATATAAAAATTTTTTTGACTATTTATTTAATCAACGTGAACATTCAAGTATGAACATATATGTAATTAATTTATGCAGCTGAGTTACATAGGAATTAAATGCTGCATTAAAAATTTCAATTTGTATGCAAGAGTTTTTTTTCTTCATAAACCAAATTTTTGGACAATAATGCAGGTCAAAAAGAAAGTGTTCGAAATATAGTGCAATAATTGACTTAAATGTGATAAATTACAATTTTTTGTAGTTACAGATTGTATTATATTAAAAATATAAACTAAAAACGAATAACACAAGTTTTATAATATAAGTGCATAATCATCAGTTTCTTGTTCCTTTAATCTATGATTTAAAAAATAATTTTTGTTAAAACATCATGTGAAACTTATTTGCAAAAAACCATTTAAAAAATTAAGCTTTTTTTTTTTTTTTTTTGCACCTAAATATTGCACATTTAATAACATTCCTTTGAGTTACAAACGGAACTGAAATTAGTTGTCTTGGTAGTGTTGTGAATTTCCTTTCATAACTCTACCAACTGTTTCATAAGGAAGTTTTTGTGTAATAGTTATTGGCAACATTATAACTAAAATATTTAAAAAAAAAAAGAATTAAGTGAAAACTATATTAAAAACTCATTAATTAAACCTCACATTAATATCTTTATTTATGCATTACGAATATTGCAGTAAATACAAATTGATTAGATTACACCCCTTTAGTTTTAGCATAGTTTTGGACAGTTTAATACAGTTTCGGACACTTTTGGACGGTAAAAACCACCTGTCCTGTCCTAAACCAGTTTTAGACAGTCTAAAACCCAACCCTGCTTCTTTTTTATTTCAAGACTATGTAATCTTCCTCTATGGCAGTAACTTAAAATATTTCGGTCAACAACTTTATCACGAAGATGATTTTGATGTAGTTATTTCATATATTTAATTTTTTCATAAGGGTGTGATTTACAAATTGAGCATAGAAGTCGTAAAAGTTGAAGGTGAAAACATTATTAGATGACTAAGATATAAATGAAGTAAAACATGCTTAAATGGTGCTTGGCTGTTTTTTCAAGTTTTATTGTTATTGCTTTTCCCTCCACCACACTCTCAACAGCAAGTCATTTTGTCTAATAATTTTTTTAAATATTCAAAAATACATAAGTAGATATACTTTAGTAAGTGATTATGTTAAAAAAACAGTTGTTTTGTAGGTTGCACTTATGATATTGTAAAAATGGTCATCCACTAGCCTTGAGGGAGAGACAGGTTCATGAAATTGTGACAAGGGGAAGAGAGAGGGTGACAAAAGTGACATCACACAGTTATTGTAACAATATGTTTATAAAAAATATAACATGTGGCAAGAGGAGGAGTTACATGAAGTGTGACATTTTGAGATTAACAGGAAGGGGGTTAAATAAAAAAAAAAGGGCGACATCATTTAATGACTCCCATTAGTACTCCTTCAAAATCTCATTTCCTTCAAAACACCTTCATTTTATTTCTGAAATTGAGTACGAACCCTGACAGTGTAAATAGCATAATATATAATTGTTTTTACAGTTTTATGGGCACAAAATAAATTTTAAATTAAATCAAAGTATATTACTTACTTTCTTTAGCTTATATTGCA
The DNA here is from genome assembly GCF_026930045.1 of Uloborus diversus. NCBI lineage: Eukaryota > Metazoa > Arthropoda > Arachnida > Araneae > Uloboridae > Uloborus > Uloborus diversus. The sequence continues at coordinate 127,874,929 of NC_072740.1, forward strand.
GGCTGTTTCATAAATAAATGAGTGTCTCTTGTCTTCGCTTTGAACAATTTTTAATGTTAATATAAGAAAAGTTGCATTTATATCAATAAATAAGTTTTAAAATTATTATCTTTTTAAAATTATTATCTATGGTATCTGTTAAAAAACCTGTCCAACCTCGGCGGAAATTGGAGTACCACTTTGACATTCTCTCAAGCAACCAAGAGGGCACACAGTGAACTTTACTGATGCAAGTAGTCTAAAAAAAAACTTCTAAAACTAAGATACATAACAATAACAAACTTACATTATTGTGTCAAACAGTTATTTCTTAATGAATTTTAATAACAAGGGCAAGACTTAAACATTTGTGAAATCCATTGGTGGAAAACGATTCAGTATTTTCAAATTAAATCAAATAAAAATAATTACAAGATGAAAGAGAAGCAGGACTTAACATAATGTCAAGAAAATAAGTTACTTTTTTTGCAAAAACGATTGTTTGATTATGACATACAAAAATTGCATTTAAGAGTGTTTCAGACATGAAATTATACACCTTAAAATCCAACGCATTCGATAAATCAGAGTGTTAGTACGGCGGCTAAATTTTGAGTTTTAAACGAAGAATTCACTAAAATTGTTTTCTTTTCCAACTGCCAAAACAGGAATGCGAAATGCATTTCTATCGAAAGCAAACCATCAGATGCGTCACGTGTCTGCGAAGACCAATCAGATGGCGCTACTTTCATGCTAGACTAAAATCAGCCTCCGATATAAAATTTCGCGGCTCGCCTAGCTTTCCCTTCAGTGCCAACTTACTGTGAAACGAAGTATAGTATGCATTTTATCACGTGATTTTCCTTCCTTCTTCTGTCCCATTCGACCTCAGCAGATCGATTGCAGCCTTTACTATTGCTGTTTTTTGTAATTTTATTTCAGAAATGTTTGATGAAATGTGAAATTAAGAGGTAAATAAATATTTTGGATCCTTCAAAATAAATTTTATGTTTTTATCTTCTATCGCGTTCATGTTATTTGGAAGCAATCAATCAATCAATCAAAGTTGTGACTTGTCACAGCCGGAAAAGAAAACAAGACAGCTACGAAAACAATTCACCTTTTTTGAAGCTGTCGTAAAATAAAATTGATGTTTTTTGATTTGTAAGTTTGCAAAAAATGTTTCTTATATATTAAACTAAGTTTGCAAAAGGTTATCCCTTGCATTCAGGTATTCTATGTTGTTTCGTAACAGATTTAAAAATCATGTAAATGGGGATTGAAGCTAAAGACAGCCTTATCTCAGAATATTTTATTTGCCTTATGTACTTAAAAATGTGCAATAGTTATTAAATGTTCTGAAATTCGGAATAAAATTTTGTGCCAGGTTACTTAATGCATAAAAATTGATCTTGCTGAAAGACAGACTCGTCATTTCGAATTTTTCCAAGGGGAGGTGGCAAAGGGTATGTAAATGTGAATTATACCAAAAGCACTAATATGTTAATGTGTTAAATTCCCAAAGCCGCCCTCACCCCTGAATGTCAGTTCTGCTGTAAGAACTTTTAATACTGAGAACTAAAACGGCAAATAAAGTTATGAGTTTAATAAGAAGGTTTTTCTAATTTTGTTGAATTTATAGAGTAGGTCTTACGTTTTGCAGTAAGTACGAATATTACCTCCTTGCTAAGCATTCTTAAAAGTAAATTTAAAGTTTCGCCTTTACCTATTTCTCTATCAAGCACCTGTCTTTTAAATGTAATATTTTATTTGCATATCTTTGTAAGCAAGGTTGACAAGGTATTCACCTTTCGATGGTTCTTATCGTGGATTTTTCAGAACAGTAGAGGTGGAGGAAAAAAATATTGGTAAGCCTTCCGTAATTGGGAATCTGGCGATCTTTCTTCAGTTGCAAATCTCAACAAAGAGAACCGAAACATCTATTCACATAGGGTTACTATAAATCAGCAGCAGCGCCGTGTCTAAGGGGAGGGTTTTAGGGGTTAAACCCCTCCCTTGGGGAAAAAATAAGCAAAATGAAAAAAATGTATATTTGACTTAAATTTACTTTAATGAGAAAGTTTGCGTTCAGCGTTTTCATTTTATTTTAATTTTCTCTCTGAAGTTTTTTTGCGATTTACAACTGCTAAAGCCTTACAAACTGATGTAATATTTCGGAAAAAGTATGGTGGACGAACCGCTGAATGATCTACCAATGCAAAGAAAGAATATTGCTTATTGTAAGGAGCTTATGGTGAATTTGGCATATGTTACATCTATGAAGATGCATTAGCGATTGTGCTTGGCTATGTAATTTGCATCTGCTAAGAGCTCTTTCTTGTTTAGTTTATTAAGCATTATTTCAGAACATAACAACCTGATATACATTCTACATTATAAAAGAATTTGTGAAGAGTTTTTAATACTCATTGCAATATACTACATACTAAACAGATTTAATTAAAAAGAAGCAAGCAAAGTTTGATTACAGCGAATCTGTGAAAGGAAGGAATACTTTGGTAACTTGTACAGAGTACAGCTAGAGGTATCCTTTAAGAATACAGCAGTCCTTACAGGTGAATAAACGCCATACAGGGATCGGCAATTTGTCGTAAAACTAAAAGCTGTAAGGGGGTTGAATTCTCCCTCCTGCTGGTAAGATTAAAAACCACCCCCTTTATGAAAATCTGGACACGGGCCTGATCAGCAGGTTTACCAAAATAAAATTAGTTACGCCAAAAATGAGACGACCGCTCCAGATTCCCAATTAACGAAATATCCCCAAAATATTTTTTCTCTCTTATGTGTAGTATTAATGTACAACATGTTTAATTTTGGGTACTACTGTACATAATTTATGTTTCCCATATTTTAAGGTTTTCTCAATAGCCTCGAATTTTTTAAATGCTGTTAGTATTATTCCTTATTTGTTTTTGTACATCATGCTGCTTCGTTCACCACATTTCCGCTTTTAAGAGGTTTACCTAAATAATGCCAGTTTTAAAAGTCAGACCAAACAACGTAAGTAGAAGCACAAATTTGTAAATTACTTTTGTCGGATGTCTTTTCATCCATAAGCTCATTATTTTTTGCATTGAAAAAGGCGTTCCCTGTAACGCCGAAACACGTGTCTGCTGTAATTTACAAATTTGCTTCTACTTACGTTGTTTGGTCTGACTTTACTATTCAGCACAAAGGTATTTATTTATCTTAATGCCAGTTTAGTTTTTTATTTTTCTGTAATGTAGGTATTCAGCTGACGAGAGGCTACCCCGCCCTTGAGAGTAAGCCCAGCTTAAGATCAGAGTAGTATAAGTTTTATTGGGAGGAGGGGGGCTCGGCAACCATACTGATAAGGGGCTGGTCTTGGCTGTTGACTGTACCCTGATAATGTATAACACATTTCATTTATTTTGAAACCAGGTACATGATTTAATCATTTTTCAAAACTCTTTTTCATTGTTAATGTGAAAGAGTTTTTTCAAAAGCATATAGGAATAAAGGTCAAAAATAGGTTTCCAAAACATCTCACTAAAATATGTCTAAGGGGAAAAAAAAACTCATTTGTTAGAAGCACTTTATTTCAATTCTATGCCTAGAAAAATAATGTAAAACTGCCACTCTACTTTTTTCATAAAATGTGTATTTAAATTAACATTTGATGAGGATTCTGGCACTGTCATGAATGCTGACTCAAACATTTTAAGCCACTATGATCAGGGTTGGCTTTCTGCCGGCAGAAACTAGTTTTTGCCGTGCCAGTGGCAGAAACTGGTTATAACCGGTAAAAACCGGCAGAAACTGGCAAAAACTCAAAAAAGTCTTTAATAACTCAAGTAATTAGTAAATGATATTTGTTTAAGTAAACTAAAAAAAAAATAAACATTATTTCATCATTTAAAAAAAATAAAATCTCATGCTAGTGCCCTTGATTTAGTTCAGAAAGGGAATTTTCCAATTACAGTGGCTCGTAGTATTTGTATTAATTTAACAAAGGATAAAAAATCATACAAGGGTGCTTAGGAAATAGGAGTGACATACAGAATTAAACAGGCATTACTGATTGTAATTTGCTCACTTATATGCTTCCTCTAAATTGTTTGTGATTAAAATTATCATGTCATGTGCTTGAAGAAGAAAGTGCCAGAATTTTACTTGCCTAAATTTTGTACCTAATGTCACAGCTTTGCAAAACAAACTGGCCCCATTTCTCAAAACTTATTTTTCCAGTCAAAATTTTACCACTACCGCAGTTACTACATGGTGGACCATTTATACAATAGATGAAAGTTTAACTTTTTTAACAATTAATTATTTTTTCCATACATTTTCTGTTGTATATCAAGAATTAATTTTTCATTTTGTGAGTTTTTGCCAGTTTCTGCCACAAAGTGGCAGAAAGTGGTTTTTGCCATGCCGGTTTTAACCGGTTTCTACCAGTGGTTTTAACCACCTCGGCAGAAACTTGCCAACCCTGACTATGATTCACATTAACGACAAATATAAAGCATCTCAGTCTCGATAATTGAAAGGGCTCTTTTTGAGCTGAGAATGAAGAGTGCAAACTTCTGCTTACGTTGTTTTGTCTCCTTTACTGTTCAGCACAAAGGTATTTATTTATCTTATCCTAGGTACTTGTCCGGTAAAGGTATCACTTGGCAGATATTTTGGTTTTGGCGATTTTAATGGATTTATTGCTATTACTAACTAAATTTTGTAATTGGCAATATTCCACAACTTCAACTTCTAAATTCTAGGGTTACCATACACTTCTAGACATCGTCAAACCAAGTGATGTACCTGGAGATGGGAACGATCGAAAAGGAAATTTGGAACCCCCCCTCCCCGGTCTTTTTACTAAGGATTTTATATCTACTCTGGGAAAAATTTAATATTTTAATTTTTCGGCAAAAAATATTGTATTCAGGAAATTACTTTATTTCAATCCCGGTGCTTTTTTTGTTCAAGTTTTTATGTTCAGTATACCACATAAAAACACCAACTTTGAGTATGTAAGATGTGAAACAATTTAATTTTCCAGTTCACCAACGTATTACTTGCTTCTTTTCTCATTAAAACTCTTATGTATACAAAGGACAGAATTAGTATGACATTATTATTAATTAGTGAAAGTATTTAAGTTAAAGTTATATCTTTTCATCCTAATGGATGTCTATATATGTAGACACATATACATAACACTTGTAACTCTAGAAATAAAAAAGCCACTTTCTGTTTAAAAATCTTACTGCAAAAAAAAAAAAAAAAAAGAAAAAGTCTGACAAAAATTCATTGAAACTGTTTACAAAAATCACATTTTATCCAAAACTAACGGTTGAATGATGTCTAGAATAGTTTTTAGGTAACTTTGGGTGTTTTGAACAAAAGGAAAGCTACTTGCTATTTTTTTAAAAATACTTTAAAAAGGTTTGGAGTATATTTCTGTTAAAAAATGGATTGCATCTGTACATAATTAAATGTTGAATTTTTTTTATATTTTGTAAGAAAAAATAACTAGTAAACTACATTTTTATTTGTAAAATATCCTTTTTTATCATGGCAACACTCTCCTAAAATAGCCTGGAGAAACACTAAAATATATATATTAAATTAATTCAGAAGGGTCCAATGTGCCCTAATTCCCCATATTAGTAAAAACTTCAAAAAAGGAATGTAATACAGTAGTCTCTGTGTCTGCAATATATGTTGCTGAATGTTTTAGTGAGGATATCAATTACTTTGCACTTTACTGTGTTCTTAATAAGCTTTATCTCATATCTAAGCTACACTGAAATTTTCATCTGCTTTGGCTTGTATGATATCATATCTGTTCAGATAAAGTTTCTGACTTATTAAAACGTTTTAGATATTTTCAACAATGACGTTTGTATTGAAAGAAAAAAAAAATCATTTTTGACTTTTTATCTTATTATTTGATGCATGTTGTTTTAGGGAAAGTAAAATTGGAATTGTCATTAATAATTTTTGATTTTTGCTAATAATTTCATCACTTCTTAGTTTTTAAAGGAGGGAATTTCCTTGATTGTAAGTAACATTAGGTTTCAATTTCCTTCTTTCTTTCCAAGTTGGGTTTTAAATCTTTGTATTTATATTACAGTAGATACCAGTGGCGTATCCAGGATTTTTCCAAGGGGTTTGATCATATGATGATTTTTAATGATATATATATACACATATATGCAGTCAGACCTCAAAATAAGGTCATTCGCTTATAAGGTCACCCTGCATATAAGGTCACTTTTCTAAAGTCCCGGCTCATTGAATTGGAATTCTATGTTATGTCTTATCGGATATATGGTCAAGTCTTAATACATTAATCGCTTATAAGGTCACTTCTTTCTGATTTCTTTAAATGATTTCAGTGCTTAATATAGATACACTTCCAAGAATTTTCCGCGATATACGATCCTTAAAAAGTGAAAAGTTGTCGTATTCCTATTAACGAAGCATATATTGCACCGAATGCAGAAGAAAGTGAGTATTACGACAGTGACATTGAAATATAAAGCAATAACGAGGGCACTAAGAGCGTACATATCGCACTTTTTTACCAGTCATGAGAAACCAAAGCTTCAAATTTTCAGATGACAATTAGAAAACCATTGTGCTTAAATTGAAGAAAAACCTATTAGTTCAGTATTAATAATAATTTTAAATTTGGTAAGTTGCACCTCAGTTCTCTGCTTGAGCATATTTGTAAGCAGCTTTACTCTACATGAAAGTTCTAAAAAATTATTCTAAAATTTCTTATTGACTCCAAAGGTTTTAATTGGTTCAAATCTATTAAACTATTAAAACCTAATAACTGATATTTTTGAATGTTTTAAATGTTAAAAAGAATTAATGTACATGCATGTTTATTCCTTACATACATGTTATATCAAGAAAGGCCTATGAATCAGTTATAAGGTCCCCCCTGCTTATAAGGTCAGTTTCGCGAAGTCCCGAGGGGTGACCTTGTATCAAGGTCGAACTGTATATATACGTTTTTTCTTATTTATAAATTATTATTTCTTATATATATATATCTTTTTGGTTATTTTTAATAAAAAATAAACAAAATTACTATGATTAATAATTTTTCTATTGAAAATACTGTGATTGAAAAAATAAATATCGAAAATATCGAAATATCATGATATTTTCAAAATAAATGTCGGATATATGTCATGATATATATCGACTGATATATATCGGTGAACCGTGCTCATATATAAAACTAAATGTTGATAATTTAATGGTTTCTTGCTGTTGTTACTTGTTAATGAGATTATATGCATTTCAGAATTGAATCTCGTGTTTGCCGTCATGAACTCAAAGTCGTTGACTCGTCTTGCTTTTCATGGATTTGTGACTGTGATGTACTTTTGTGCCTTAGTTCGTTATGAATACTTGCCTCCCATGCCCCACAAGAGGAGTCATGAGCACTATGCTGGCCGCTGGAAATACTTGACGTACTGGAACTTGGTATGAACATTTATTTCGGTTGTTTGAAGATAGATTTTACTCAAGACTAATGAAAGTTGATCCCGTCTCCTCCAACTTGATTCTTTAACAAATCTGCTTTACCATACTGTCAATCTCTTAGTATTCTTATACTTCTGTTAATTATACTGCCGTGTGCAGGTAAATGGCAGTATCTGCAGAAATGAGTTTTTGAGATATTTGAAGAAACGTGTTTTGGATTCAATACTAACAATAGGGAAATTTTGGAATTGGATGTCTTTTTCGCGCCTTTTTTTTCAGCGGAAACTAAATAAGCGAGCTTGTACAATAAAGATAGCGTATAATGGATTGGATGACAAAAATGCAAAAAAATGGAAAATGAAAAATTTGCAGTTACTGCCCTTTACCTGCACACAGCAGTATAGGTAACTGTAATCTATCCATTTAAGAAAGGAGTTAACATATTTCCCTGTGTCTATGAAGAGCAGTTTTATTGCATTGTTTCTTCTTTTTAACCGACTTCAAAAAGGAGGCGGTTATCAGTTTATACCGTATGTATGTTTTTTTTTTGTTTGTCCACTCATAGCGTCTCACCTAGTGAACCGATTTTGATGATTTTTTTTTTAATGGATAGGGGATGGCTCAACTTAGGTCCCATTACTTTGTTTGGCCATATTTGTTCTTTAGAAAAAAAGTTATGGGCAAAAAACAATACATTTTATGCAATTTCCCTATTAAATGATTAAAATGATATTGTAGCGACGTTCGCACTTTTCATCCGTGGATAGCGGTGGCTCAGTGGTAGAATTCTCGCCTCCCACACGAGCGACCCGGGTTCAAATCCCGACTAGGACACAGTGAATTTTACTAAAATTTCGTTTCTACTGTTTCCCGTATTTTCTCGAATGTTCTATTAATTTCTGTATCTTTCCAAGTCTGGAAAGTTCCAGCACTTTCTCAAGTTGTATATAAGGAGATGTAACGTTCATTCGTGGTTCTGAATAAAGATCTCGAGTTGAGACTAACGAGTATTCGCTTCATTTGGCTTTCACAATGTCTTCGCTATCTTCATCTACGCGACAATATGAAACTCATTGTTATAAAGTTTGCTGCCATATAACATTAATAGTAATTGTAATGATAATTTTGAATAAAGGCTTTTCTAAAGCAATACAGTGATATAGAGCCGAACTTCTTACTAGGTAACTTCTTACTTTTACTAAAATATCTACATTTGCATTAAAAAGAATGAAATAAAAAAATTTTGAAAAAAAAAAAAAAAAAATAGAACCGACTTCAAAAATTGCTCTAAAAAGTGAAAAATAATTTTATTCTTTAAACACCATCGATAATGCTTTTAAACATAATTTTTGAAGTTGGCGCAAAAACGATAGATAAAATCATTCACAGTCATAACTCAACTACAACTATAAATTTAACCAGGCCCAGTTTCTTCACTATCACATAAATTATGCGTTGATGACAACATATTCGAATAACGATATAAATGTTTCGTTC